>NW_022261983.1:19423807-19428807 GCF_002021735.2 Oncorhynchus kisutch
TCTCTCTCAATTCAATTCAAGGGGCTTTATTGGCATGGTAAACATGTGTTAACATTGCCAAACCAAGTGAGGTAGATAATATATAAAAGTGAAATAAACAATAAAAATGAACAGTAAACATTACACATACAGAGGTTTCAAAGAATAAAGACATTACAAATGTCGTATTATATATATATATATATATATACAGTTTTGTAACAATGTACAAATGGTTAAAGTACACAAGGAAAATAAATAAGTATGGGTTGTATTTACAATATTTACAATGGTGTTTGTTCTTCACTGGTTGCCCTTTTCTCGTGGCAACAGGTCACAAATCTTGCTGCTGTGATGTCACACTGTGGAATTTCACCTAGTAGATATGGGAGTTTTTCAAAATTGGATTTGTTTTTCGAATTCTTTGTGGATCTGTGTAATCTGAGGGAATATGTCTCTCTAATATGGTCATACATTGGGCAGGAGGTTAGGAAGTGCAGCTCAGTTTCCACCTCATTTTGTGGGCAGTGAGCACATAGCCTGTCTTCTCTTGAGAGCCATGTCTGCCTACGGCGGCCTTTCTCAATAGCAAGGCTATGCTCACTGAGTCTGTACATAGTCAAAGCTTTCCTTAAGATGGGGTCAGTCACATTGGTCAGGTATTCTGCCACTGTGTACTCTCTGTTTAGGGCCAAATAGCATTCCAGTTTGCTCTGTTTTTTTCCAATGTGTCAAGTAATTATCTTTTTGTTTTCTCATGATTTGGTTGGGTCTAATTGTGTTGCTGTCCTGGGGCTCTGTGGGGTCTGTTTGTGAACAGAGCCCCAGGACCAGCTTACTTAGGGGACTCTTCTCCAGGTTCATCTCTCTGTAGGTGATGGCTTTGTTATGGAAGGTTTGGGAATCGCTTCCTTTTAGGCGGTTGTAGAATTTAATGGCTCTTTTCTGGATTTTGATAATTAGTGGGTATCGGCCTAATTCTGCTCTGCATGCATTATTTGGTATTCTACGTTGTACATGGAGAATATTCTCTCTCTCTTTTGTTTCTCTCCTTCCTCCACCAGCTCTTCGTCCTCCTCCTCTTCTTCACCCCCATCCTCTTCCTCTGTAAATGAGTTTTTCCTCCATTGAGTGAGAACACAAGCTTGTGATTGTGAGATAGACTGTATAGTGTAAACTGTACTGGGTATGTGATAGACTGTATAGTGTATACTGTACTGGGTATGTGATAGACTGTATAGTGTATACTGTACTGGGTATGTGATAGACTGTATAGTGTATACTGTACTGGGTATGTGATAGACGGTATAGTGTATACTGTACTGGGTATGTGATAGACTGTATAGTGTATACTGTACTGGGTATGTGATAGACTGTATAGTGTATACTGTACTGGGTATGTGAAAGAGAGAGTGTTTGGGTGGATGTGTTACACTAATATAGACCCCTGCTGAAAGAGAGAGTGTTTGGGTGGATGTGTTACACTAATATAGACCCCTGCTGAAAGAGAGAGTGTTTGGGTGGATGTGTTAATCCTCCAGTCATCAGTAACTCCTAACACCTGTTGGCAGTGTGCCAGGCAAACATCACACTGCTGGGTGACTCTATCATACTGTCATCAATACTCCACTCCCTGGGACATGGTACTCCTAACACCTGGTGGCAGTGTGCCAGGCAAACATCACACTGCTGGGTGACTCTATCATACTGTCATCAATACTCCACTCCCTGGGACATGGTACTCCTAACACCTGGTGGCAGTGTGCCAGGCAAACATCACACTGCTGGGTGACTCTATCATACTGTCATCAATACTCCACTCCCTGGGACATGGTACTCCTAACACCTGGTGGCAGTGTGCCAGGCAAACATCACACTGCTGGGGGACTATATATACTCCCTGGGACATGGTACTCCTAACACCTGGTGGCAGTGTGCCAGGCAAACATCACACTGCTGGGGGACTATATCATACTGTCATCAATACTCCACTCCCTAGGACACGGTACGGGGGGAGGTGTGGGAGAGGAGAGGATTTGTCCTTTTTACTGCAGGAGGAGTTAGTGAGAGAGTGTGAGAGAGTGTGAGAGAGAGAGTGTGAGAGAGAGAGTGTGAGAGAGAGAGTGTGAGAGAGAGAGGAGAGAGAGAGAGAGAGAGAGGAGAGAGAGAAGAGAGAGAGAGTGTGAGAGAGAGTGTGAGAGAGAGAGAGTGTGAGAGAGAGAGTGTGAGAGAGAGAGTGTGTGAGAGAGAGAGAGAGATGAGAGAGAAGTGTGAGAGAGAGTGTGAGAGAGAGAGTGTGAGAGAGAGAGAGAGAGAGAGAGAGAGAGAGAGAGAGAGAGAGAGCAGCAGGGGTCTGTATTAGTGGAGGAGAGATCGTGCTTGCTGTGTAGCCTGTTGCCTGCAGGAAATGCTGTTTCAGGTGTCTGAGAAATGGCTGCTTGACATCCCTGTGTCTGTGAGGCTGTGTGCGTGTGTAGTTGCATGTTTGTGCAAATGTAGGATGATATGTGTGCACTTTATGTATATAAATATTGATGAGTCTCCTAAACTCTCTCAAGCTGCGGAGACTGTCATGTTAATATTGATGAGTCTCCTAGACTCTCTCAAGCTGCGGAGACTGTCATGTTAATATTGATGAGTCTCCTAGACTCTCTCAAGCTGCGGAGACTGTCATGTTTAATATTGATGACTGTCCTAGACTCTCTCAAGCTGCGGAGACTGTCATGTTAATATTGATGAGTCTCCTAGACTCTCTCAAGCTGCGGAGACTGTCATGTTAATATTGATGACTGTCCTAGACTCTCTCAAGCTGCGGAGACTGTCATGTTAATATTGATGACTGTCCTAAACTCTCTCAAGCTGCGGAGACTGTCATGTTAATATTGATGACTGTCCTAGACTCTCTCAAGCTGCGGAGACTGTCATGTTAATATTGATGAGTCTCCTAAACTCTCTCAAGCTGCGGAGACTGTCATGTTAATATTGATGAGTCTCCTAAACTCTCTCAAGCTGCGGAGACTGTCATGTTAATATTGATGACTGTCCTAGACTCTCTCAAGCTGCGGAGACTGTCATGTTAATATTGATGACTGTCCTAGACTCTCTCAAGCTGCGGAGACTGTCATGTTATATTGATGACTGTCCTAGACTCTCTCAAGCTGCGGAGACTGTCATGTTAATATTGATGAGTCTCCTAGACTCTCTCAAGCTGCGGAGACTGTCATGTTAATATTGATGAGTCTCCTAAACTCTCTCAAGCTGCGGAGACTGTCATGTTAATATTGATGACTGTCCTAGACTCTCTCAAGCTGCGGAGACTGTCATGTTAATATTGATGAGTCTCCCAGACACTCTCAAGCTGCGGAGACTGTCATGTTAATATTGATGAGTCTCCCAGACACTCTCAAGCTGCTGCGGAGAATGTCATGTTAATCAGTCTGACATGTTATTATAGCTGGAAGATCCACTGGTACCAGTCTAACATCTGGACATGTTATTATAGCTGAAAGATCCACTGGTACCAGTCTGACATCTGGACATGTTATTATAGCTGAAAGATCCACTGGTACCAGTCTGACATCTGGACATGTTATTATAGCTGGAAGATCCACTGGTACCAGTCTGACATCTGGACATGTTATTATAGCTGAAAGATCCACTGGTCTGACATCTGGACATGTTATTATAGCTGGACGATCCACTGGTCTGACATCTGGACATGTTATTATAGCTGGAAGATCCACTGGTCTGACATCTGGACATGTTATTATAGCTGAAAGATCCACTGGTCTGACATCTGGACATGTTATTATAGCTGGAAGATCCACTGGTACCAGTCTGACATCTGGACATGTTATTATAGCTGGAAGATCCACTGGTCTGACATCTGGACATGTTATTATAGCAGGAAGATCCACTGGTCTGACATCTGGACATGTTATTATAGCTGGAAGATCCACTGGTCTGACATCTGGACATGTTATTATAGCTGGAAGATCCACTGGTCTGACATCTGGACATGTTATTATAGCTGGTAGATCCACTGGTACCAGTCTGACATCTGGACATGTTATTATAGCTGGAAGATCCACTGGTACCAGTCTGACATCTGGACATGTTATTATAGCTGGTAGATCCACTGGTACCAGTCTGACATCTGGACATGTTATTATAGCTGGAAGACCCCACTGGTACCAGTCTGACATCTGGACATGTTATTATAGCTGGTAGATCCACTGGCACCAGTCTGACATCTGGACATGTTATTATAGCTGGAAGATCCACTGGTACCAGTCTGACATCTGGACATGTTATTATAGCTGAAATATCCACTGGTACCAGTCTGACATCTGGACATGTTATTATAGCAGGAAGATCCACCAGTCTGACATCTGGACACGATGGTGGATACAGTTCAACACAACGTGATTATCTCACGGAAATTACATTTGGTGTTTCACAAATGTTTATGACAATGTTGAGGTCTTTAGAATTGTAGAATGGTACAAACTAATGCCATATGAAGCATATTATTTACATAAAGGGTTGACACTGTGTCCCGGTTTAGGAACGGCCAAGCTGTCTTTCCGTTACACAACATCCAAGTCAAACAGAGTCGATGCAGGAACGTTCTTGGTGGTCGCTGCCGGGAGTCTCTTGCGGTGCTCTGTGTCTGAAATGGCATGTTTTTGTGTTCCGTGTGTGTGTGTGTGTGTGTGTGTGTGTGTGTGTGTGTGTGTGTGTGTGTGTGTGTGTGTGTGTGTGTGTGTGTGTGTGTGTGTGTGTGTGTGTGTGTGTGTGTGTGGTGTGTGTGTGTGTGTGTGTGTGTGTGTGTGTGTGTGTGTGCGTGCGTGTGTGCGTCAGGGTTATGCTCAAATCAAGTTGAAAGCAGTCCATTCAGGAAGTAAACTGAAATTCAATGATTGAATAAAGGGCTACTATTTTCAACTACATAACTACAACTACATAACCCTATAACAGATACATAACCCTATAACAGCTACATAACCCTATAACAGCTA
>NW_022261983.1:19433807-19441307 GCF_002021735.2 Oncorhynchus kisutch
GATATTAGTGGTGACATTGATACAGGATACTAGTGGTGACATTGAATGTACAGGATACTAGTGGTGACATTGATACAGGATACTAGTGGTGACATTGACTGTACAGGATACTAGTGGTGACATTGATACAGGATATTAGTGGTGACATTGATACAGGATACTGGTGGTGACATTGACTGTACAGGATACTAGTGGTGACATTGAATGTACAGGATACTAGGGGTGACATTGATACAGGATACTGGTGGTGACAATGATACAGGATACTAGTAGTGACATTGATACAGGATATTAGTGGTGACATTGATACAGGATACTAGTGGTGACATTGATACAGGATACTAGTGGTGACATTGATGCAGGATACTAGTGGTGACATTGATACAGGATACTAGTGGTGACATTGATACAGGATACTAGTGGTGACATTGATGCAGGATACTAGTGGTGACATTGATACAGGATACTAGTGGTGACATTGATACAGGATACTAGTGGTGACATTGACTGTACAGGATACTAGTGGTGACATTAATACAGGATACTAGTGGTGACATTGATACAGGATATCAGTGGTGACATTGATACAGGATATCAGTGGTGACATTGATACAGGATATTAGTGGTGACATTGATACAGGATATTAGTGGTGACATTAATACAGGATACTAGTGGTGACATTGATACAGGATACTAGTGGTGACATTGATACAGGATATCAGTGGTGACATTGATACAGGATATTAGTGGTGACATTGATACAGGATACTAGTGGTGAAATTGACTGTACAGGATACTAGTGGTGACATTGATACAGGAAACTAGTGGTGACATTGATACAGGATACTGGTGGTGACATTGATACAGGATACTAGTGGTGACATTGACTGTACAGGATACTAGTGGTGACATTGAATGTATAGGATACTAGTGGTGACATTGATACAGGATACTGGTGGTGACATTGACTGTACAAGATACTAGTGGTGACATTGATACAGGATATTAGTGGTGACATTGATACAGGATACTAGTGGTGACATTGACTGTACAGGATTCTAGTGGTGACATTGATACAGGATACTAGTGGTGAAATTGATACAGGATACTAGTGGTGACATTGACACAGGATACTAGTGGTGACATTGATACAGGATACTAGTGGTGACATTGATACAGGATACTATTGGAGACATTGATACAGGATATCAGTGGTGACATTGATACAGGATACTAGTGGTGACATTGATACAGGATACTAGTTTTTACATTGACTGTACAGGATACTAGTGGTGACATTGATACAGGATACTAGTTGTTACATTGATACAGGATACTAGTTTTTACATTGACTGTACAGGATACTAGTGGTGACATTGATACAGGATACTAGTTGTTACATTGACTGTACAGGATACTAGTGGTGACATTGATACAGAATATTAGTGGTGACATTGATACAGGATATTAGTGGTGACATTGATACAGGATATTAGTGGTGACATTGACTGTACAGGATACTAGTGGTGACATTGATACAGGATACTAGTGGTAACGTTGATACAGGAAACTAGTGGTGACATTGATACAGGATACTAGTGGTGACATTGATACAGGATATCAGTGGTGACATTGATACAGGATATTAGTGGTGACATTGATACAGGATACTAGTGGTGACATTAATACAGGATACTAGTGGTGACATTGATACAGGATATTAGTGGTGACATTGATACAGGATACTAGTGGTGACATTGATACAGGATACTAGTGGTGACATTGACTGTACAGGATACTAGTGGTGACATTGAATGTACAGGATACTAGTGGTGACATTGATACAGGATACTAGTGGTGACATTGATACAGGATACTAGTGGTGACATTAATACAGGATACTAGTGATGACATTGATACATGATATTAGTGGTGACACAGTCCAGTATCTCTATAATAACCAGGTCAGATCTCTCACTAACGCAGTCCAGTATCTCTATAATAACCAGGTCAGATCTCTCACTAACACAGTCCAGTATCTCTATAATAACCAGGTCAGATCTCTCACTAACACAGTCCAGTATCTCTATAATAACCAGGTCAGATCTCTCACTAACGCAGTCCAGTATCTCTATAATAACCAGGTCAGATCTCTCACTAACACAGTCCAGGATCTCTATAATAACCAGGTCAGATCTCTCACTAACACAGTCCAGTATCTCTATAATAACCAGGTAAGATCTCTCACTAACACAGTCCAGGATCTCTATAATAACCAGGTCAGATCTCTCACTAACACAGTCCAGGATCTCTATAATAACCAGGTCAGATCTCTCACTAACACAGTCCAGGATCTCTATAATAACCAGGTCATATCTCTCACTAACACAGTCCAGGATCTCTATAATAACCAGGTTAGATCTCTCACTTACACAGTCCAGGATCTCTATAATAACCAGGTCAGATCTCTCACTAACACAGTCCAGGATCTCTATAATAACCAGGTCAGATCTCTCACTAACACAGCCCAGTATCTCTATAATAACCAGGTCAGATCTCTCACTTACACAGTCCAGGATCTCTATAATAACCAGGTCAGATCTCTCACTAACACAGTCCAGGATCTCTATAATAACCAGGTTAGATCTCTCACTTACACAGTCCAGGATCTCTATAATAACCAGGTCAGATCTCTCACTAACACAGTCCAGGATCTCTATAATAACCAGGTCAGATCTCTCACTAACACAGCCCAGTATCTCTATAATAACCAGGTCAGATCTCTCACTTACACAGTCCAGGATCTCTATAATAACCAGGTCAGATCTCTCACTAACACAGTCCAGGATCTCTATAATAACCAGGTCAGATCTCTCACTAACACAGTCCAGGATCTCTATAATAACCAGGTCAGATCTCTCACTAACACAGTCCAGTATCTCTATAATAACCAGGTCAGATCTCTCACTAACACAGTCCAGGATCTCTATAATAACCAGGTCAGATCTCTCACTAACACAGTCCAGTATCTCTATAATAACCAGGTCAGATCTCTCACTAACACAGTCCAGGATCTCTATAATAACCAGGTCAGATCTCTCACTAACACAGTCCAGTATCTCTATAGTAACCAGGTCTGATCTCTCACTAACACAGTCCAGTATCTCTATAATAACCAGGTCAGATCTCTCACTAACACAGTCCAGGATCTCTATAATAACCAGGTCAGATCTCTCACTAACACAGTCCAGGATCTCTATAATAACCAGGTCAGATCTCTCACTAACACAGTCCAGGATCTCTATAATAACCAGGTCAGATCTCTCACTAACACAGTCCAGGATCTCTATAATAACCAGGTCAGATCTCTCACTAACACAGTCCAGTATCTCTATAATAACCAGGTCAGATCTCTCACTAACACAGTCCAGGATCTCTATAATAACCAGGTCAGATCTCTCACTAACACAGTCCAGTATCTCTATAGTAACCAGGTCTGATCTCTCACTAACACAGTCCAGGATCTCTATAATAACCAGGTCAGATCTCTCACTAACACAGTCCAGGATCTCTATAATAACCAGGTCAGATCTCTCACTAACACAGTCCAGGATCTCTATAATAACCAGGTCAGATCTCTCACTAACACAGTCCAGGATCTCTATAATAACCAGGTCAGATCTCTCACTAACACAGTCCAGTATCTCTATAATAACCAGGTCAGATCTCTCACTAACACAGTCCAGGATCTCTATAATAACCAGGTCAGATCTCTCACTAACACAGTCCAGTATCTCTATAATAACCAGGTCAGATCTCTCACTAACACAGTCCAGGATCTCTATAATAACCAGGTCAGATCTCTCACTAACACAGTCCAGTATCTCTATAGTAACCAGGTCTGATCTCTCACTAACACAGTCCAGTATCTCTATAATAACCAGGTCAGATCTCTCACTAACACAGTCCAGGATCTCTATAATAACCAGGTCAGATCTCTCACTAACACAGTCCAGGATCTCTATAATAACCAGGTCAGATCTCTCACTAACACAGTCCAGTATCTCTATAATAACCAGGTCAGATCTCTCACTAACACAGTCCAGGATCTCTATAATAACCAGGTCAGATCTCTCACTAACACAGTCCAGTATCTCTATAATAACCAGGTCAGATCTCTCACTAACACAGTCCAGGATCTCTATAATAACCAGGTCAGATCTCTCACTAACACAGTCCAGTATCTCTATAGTAACCAGGTCTGATCTCTCACTAACACAGTCCAGGATCTCTATAATAACCAGGTCAGATCTCTCACTAACACAGTCCAGGATCTGTATAATAACCAGGTCAGATCTCTCACTAACACAGTCCAGGATCTCTATAATAACCAGGTCAGATCTCTCACTAACACAGTCCAGTATCTCTATAATAACCAGGTCAGATCTCTCACTAACACAGTCCAGGATCTCTATAATAACCAGGTCAGATCTCTCACTAACACAGTCCAGTATCTCTATAGTAACCAGGTCAGATCTCTCACTAACACAGTCCAGGATCTCTATAATAACCAGGTCAGATCTCTCACTAACACAGTCCAGGATCTCTATAATAACCAGGTCAGATCTCTCACTAACACAGTCCAGTATCTCTATAATAACCTGTGTATCTATACTGTAATGTTTCAGTATGATAAAAATACGATTTTAACCAAAGCGACCTATAGTCATGAACACACTCATGCTGCATTGGGAGCCTCGTTTTCCTCTGAAAGGAGGGAGTGAGATTGAGCGTCGCCAAACGATGTACAGTGCAGGCCAATAACACACACACACACACACACACACACACACACACACACACACACACACACACACACACACACACACACACACACACACACACACACACACACACACACACTCATATTCGATAACACTGCCAAAGCTTAAATCAATTTCATTTAGCCGCTTCATGGATATGGTTTGGACACGCGCAACCAATTAAAATGTCCCCCTGTTTCAGAGCGAGATGCCAGTTCCTTCCCCAAAATGGCTGATAGGAGAGAGAGAGAGAGAGAGAGAGAGAGAGAGAGAGAGAGAGAGAGAGAGGGAAAGAGGGAGAGAGAGAGAGAGAGGGAGAGTGACCACAGACTCTGATATTTAGTAGGCTGTTCTTTATGACAACATTAGTAGGTCCTTCACTACTGTAGACTGAGCCTCCATCTCAAATTACATCCGTCACTACTGTAGACTGAGCCTCCATCTCAAATGACATCCTTCACTACTGCCTCTCCCTCTCCCTCTCATTTTATCACCCTCTCCTTCTCCCTTTCTGTCTCTTTCTCCCTCTCTCTTCCTCTCCTTCTCTTCTCTCTCCCTCTCTCTCCTTCCCTCTGTCTCAGTGTGTCTCTGGTCTCTGCTAGGGCTGTGGTTCAGCATGTGTGTGTGTGTTGTCTTTAGATGAATGTATTCGGTCTAAAACCAGCTACTGGATACTGTTTAGAGAGACAGAGGGAGGACACACAAATATGATGTCTGAGATGGTTCATGATAAAATAACTGACAGTACAGTTAAAAGGTTAAAACACAAACTGTTTGAATGAACCACCCTGTTCATTAATATGAATATCCATGTAGTGATCAGTGTCCGAGTCTCCAATATAAAGCTTAAGTCTCCACCCTGTTCATTAATATGAATATATCTTGTAGACTTCAATCCAATAAGTGTTACAGCGTTCAATATAATCAATATTTATTGGGCAATATAACTGCATATCCATGTAGTGATCAGTGTCCTAGTCTCCAATATAACTGCATATCCATGTAGTGATCAGTGTCCTAGTCTCCAATATAACTGAATATCCATGTAGTGATCCGTGTCCTAGTCTCCAATATAACTGAATATCCATGTAGTGATCAGTGTCCGAGTCTCCAATATAACTGAATATCCATGTAGTGATCAGTGTCCTAGTCTCCAATATAACTGAATATTCATGTAGTGATCAGTGTCCGAGTCTCCAATATAACTGAATATCCATGTAGTGATCAGTGTCCTAGTCTCCAATATAACTGAATATCCATGTAGTGATCAGTGTCCGAGTCTCCAATATAACTGAATATCCATGTAGTGATCAGTGTCCTAGTCTCCAATATAACTGCATATCCATGTAGTGATCAGTGTCCTAGTCTCCAATATAACTGAATATCCATGTAGTGATCAGTGTCCGAGTCTCCAATATAACTGAATATCCATGTAGTGATCAGTGTCCTAGTCTCCAATATAACTGAATATCCATGTAGTGATCAGTGTCCTAGTCTCCAATATAACTGAATATCCATGTAGTGATCAGTGTCCTAGTCTCCAATATAACTGAATATCCATGTAGTGATCAGTGTCCTAGTCTCCAATATAACTGAATATCCATGTAGTGATCAGTGTCCTAGTCTCCAATATAACTGAATATCCATGTAGTGATCAGTGTCCTAGTCTCCAATATAACTGAATATCCATGTAGTGATCAGTGTCCTAGTCTCCAATATAACTGAATATCCATGTAGTGATCCGTGTCTAGTCTCCAATATAACTGAATATCCATGTAGTGATCAGTGTCCTAGTCTCCAATATAACTGAATATCCATGTAGTGATCAGTGTCCTAGTCTCCAATATAACTGAATATCCATGTAGTGATCAGTGTCCTAGTCTCCAATATAACTGCATATCCTTGTAGTGATCAGTGTCCTAGTCTCCAATATAACTGAATATCCATGTAGTGATCAGTGTCCTAGTCTCCAATATAACTGCATATCCATGTAGTGATCAGTCCCTAGTCTCCAATATAACTGAATATCCATGTAGTGATCAGTGTCCGAGTCTCCAATATAACTGAATATCCATGTAGTGATCAGTGTCCTAGTCTCCAATATAACTGAATATCCATGTAGTGATCAGTGTCCGAGTCTCCAATATAACTGAATATCCATGTAGTGATCAGTGTCCTAGTCTCCAATATAACTGAATATCCATGTAGTGATCAGTGTCCGAGTCTCCAATATAACTGAATATCCATGTAGTGATCAGTGTCCTAGTCTCCAATATAACTGAATATCCATGTAGTGATCAGTGTCCGAGTCTCCAATATAACTGAATATCCATGTAGTGATCAGTGTCCTAGTCTCCAATATAACTGAATATCCATGTAGTGATCAGTGGTCCTAGTCTCCAATATAACTGAATATCCATGTAGTGATCAGTGTCCTAGTCTCCAATATAACTGAATATCCATGTAGTGATCAGTGTCCTAGTCTCCAATATAACTGAATATCCATGTAGTGATCAGTGTCCTAGTCTCCAATAACTGAATATCCATGTAGTGATCAGTGTCCTAGTCTCCAATATAACTGAATATCCATGTAGTGATCAGTGTCCTAGTCTCCAATATAACTGAATATCCATGTAGTGATCAGTGTCTAGTCTCCAATATAACTGAATATCCATG
>NW_022261983.1:19448807-19473807 GCF_002021735.2 Oncorhynchus kisutch
GAATGGATGGACAGAACAGACAAATGAGAAAGATTGAAAAAGAGAGTTTAAGAGAGTCAAGGAGAATGGGAGAGAGACAAGGAGAATGGGAGAGAGAAAGAGAGACAATGAGAAATGGGAGAGAGAAAGAGAGACAATGAGAAATGGGAGAGAGAAAGGGAGACAGGAGAATGGGAGAGAGAGAAGAGAGAAGGAGAATGGAGAGAGAAAGAGAGACAAGGAGAAATGGAGAGAGAGAAAGAGGAGTCAAGGAGAATGGGAGAGAGAAAGAGACAAGGAGAAATGGGAGAAAGAGACAAGGAGAATGGGAGAGAGGAAGAGAGAAGGAGAAATTGAGAGAGAAAGAGAGACAAGGAGAAAGTGAGAAAGAGAGACACAGAGAAAGGGAGAGAGGAAGAGAGACAAGGAGAAAGTGAGAAAGCGAGACACAGAGAAAGGGAGAGAGAAAGAGAGACACAGAGAAAGGGAGAGAGAAGAGAAACACAGAGAAAGGGAGAGAGAAAGAGAAACACAGAGAAAGGGAGAGAGAAAGAGAGACAGAGAAAGGGAGAGAGAAGGAGAGACAGAGAAAGGGAGAGAGAAAGAGAAACACAGAGAAAGGGAGAGAGAAAGAGAGACAGAGAAAGGGAGAGAGAAAGAGAGACACAGAGAAAGGGAGAGAGAAAGAGAGACAGAGAAAGGGAGAGAGAAAGAGAGACACAGAGAAAGGGAGAGAGAAAGAGAAACACAGAGAAGGGAGAGAGAAAGAGAGACAGAGGAAAGGGAGAGAGAAAGAGAGACACAGAGAAAGGGAGAGAGAAAGAGAGACACAGAGAAAGGGAGAGAGAAAGAGAGACACAGAGAAAGGGAGAGAGAAAGAGAGACAGAGAAAGGGAGAGAGAAAGAGAGACACAGAGAAAGGGAGAGAGAAAGAGAGACAGAGAAAGGGAGAGAGAAAGGGAGACACCTTCACTCCCCTCCCTCCCTTCACTCCTCTCCCTCCCTTCACTCCTCTCCCTCCCTTCCCTCCTCTCCCTCCCTTCACTCCCTCTCCCTCCCACTCACACACATACACTGAACACACCCACTGAAACACACGCACACACACACACACGGGGAACAGCGCCCCATCCATAATTGATGCTAGCTGTGGGCAGGCAGATGCTGGAGGCAGGAGGAAGAAGGGAGGAAGAAGGGAGGAAGAAGGGAGGAAGAAGGGAGAGCAGCTGGGTGTGTTTATGGAGGAGACAGAGGAAGGCAAGATGGTGGAGCAGGTATTTTGTTCTCCTTCTTCGTCTTTTGCTTAGCCAGCGTAGTCCTCTATTTTCTCTCTGTTTCCACCTCTCTTTTGTGCTGCAACTGCAGAGTAGAGCGGCGGTGCAGGGAGGGTCAGGGTGCTGTGACGTGGTGTGTGTGTGTGTGTGTTTGCGTGGTGTGTGTGTGTGTGTCAGGGTGCTATGACGTGGTGTGTGTGTGTGTGTTTGCGTGTGTGTGCGTGTGGTGGTTTGTTTGTTTTGTGTGAGCTTGCTTTGAAGTGGTGTGTGTGTGCGTGTGAACTTGCTTGATGGTGTGTGTTTGTGGTGTGTGGTGTGTGTGTGTGTGTGTGTGTGTGTGTGTGTGTGTGTGTGTGTGTGTGTGTGTGTGTGTGTGTGTGTGTGTGTGTGTTTGTGTGTGTGTGTGTGTGTGTGTGTGTGAACTTGCTGTGAAGTGGTGTGTGTGTGCGTGTGAACTTGCTGTGAAGTGGTGTGTGTGTGTGTGTGTGTGTGTGTGTGTGTGTGTGTGTGGTGTGTGTGTGTGTGTGTGTGTGTGTGTGTGTGTGTGTGTGTGTGTGTGTGTGTGTGTGTGTGTGTGTGTGTGTGTGTGTGAACTTGCTGTGAAGTGGTGTGTGTGTGTGTGTGTGTGTGTGTGTGTGTGTGTGTGTGTGTGTGTGTGTGTGTGTGTGTGTGTGTGTGAACTTGCTGTGAGATGGTGTGTGTGTGTGTGTGTGAACTTGCTGTGAAGTGGTGTGTGTGTGTGTGTGTGTGTGAACTTGCTGTGAAGTGGTGTGTGTGTGTGTGAGTCATAAAGAAAGAGGCAGTCCCTCAGCAACTGTTTTACATCATTATTCAGGAGCTGTTCACCCCCTCTTTCTCTCTCTTTTCTTCTCTCCTTCTCCTGTTCTGTCTATCTCTCCTTCTCTCTCCCTCTCCCTCTCATTTTATCACCCTCTCCTTCTCCCTTTCTGTCTCTTTCTCCTTCTCTCTTCCTCTCCTTCTCCTCTCTCTCCCTCTCTCTCCTTCCCTCTGTCTCAGTGTGTCTCTGGTCTCTGCTAGGGCTGTGGTTCAGCATGTGTGTGTGTGTTGTCTTTAGATGAATGTATTCGGTCTAAAACCAGCTACTGCAGAGAGCATGGAGCAGTTAACTCTCTGTTACTACTGGATACTGTTTAGAGAGAGGGAGGGAGGGAGGGAGGGAGGGAGGGAGGAGGGGGAGAGAGAGAGAGAGAGAGAGAGAGAGAGAGAGAGAGAGAGAGAGAGAGAGAGAGACCGCAGACTCAACATTAGTAGGTCCTTGACTACTGAGCCTCCATCTCAAATGACATCACCTCTGTTGGTCACAGAGAAAATTAGCTTTCACTTTTTAGGCATCCCTTGCACTTCAGATTATAAAGCACACACACGCATGCACTTACACACAATAAACACACACACACAGGGAGGGAGGGAGGGAGGGAGGGAGGGAGGGAGGGAGGGAGGGAGGGAGGGGGAGGGAGGGAGGGAGGGAGGGAGGGAGGGAGGGAGGGAGGGAGGGAGGGAGGGAGGGAGGGAGGGAGGGAGGGTAAAGGACACTTTTGTATTTAAATACTTAAATGTTTTCCCTTCAACTGGGTAAAGAGATATTCTATTTGTGTGTGTGTGTGTGGTGTGTGTGTGTGTGTGGTGATTTCTCCAGCTCACTGCCACGTAAAGCATATTTCAGGCCTCCAAATGTGGTTCTCATTAGATGCACACCAGAGCGTTTAGCTAAGTCTGACTGTCTGCCATACCCTCTCTCTCTCTCTCTCTCTCTCTCTCTCTCTCTCTCTCTCTCTCTCTCTCTCTCTCTCTCTGTCTCTGTCTCTCTCTCTCTGTCTCTCTCTCGTCTCTCTCTCTCTCTCTCTCTCTCGCTCTCTCTCTCTCTCCCACTCTCTCTTTTTCCCTTGGGGTTTTGTCTGCTACATAAGTTATGTTATACTCACAGACATGATTCAAACAGTTTTAGTAACTTCAGAGTGTTTTCTATCCAAATATACTAATAATATGCATATCTTATCTTCTGGGGATGAGTAGCAGGCAGTTGAATTTGGGGCGTGAAATGTAGTTAAAAAAATACAGAAGTTAACACGGTCACAAACACGGTCCCGTAATGCCACTCTTCTTTTTCTCTTGTCTCGTGTGCCTAACATGTCCAATAACGTCCTATTGGGTCGCTCAACAGGATTACCATGAGGGTGGTAAGGGGTTCATTTGTAATTTGACACCAGTAATGGACCATATTTCCACTATCAACAGACTCAACATTGACCCATTGGTCAACTTTTTATTATTTGACTTAATTATTAACGATTTAATAAAATAGATCTATTTGATTATTATTATTTATTTGTACCGTTAATAATTGATTATTTATTTGTACCGTTAATAATTGATTATTTATTTGTACCGTTAATAATTGATTATTTATTTGTACCGTTTAATAATTGATTATTTAATTTGTACGTTAATAATTGATATTATTTGTACCGTTAATAAATTGATTATTTATTTGTACCGTTAATAATTGATTATTTATTTGTACCGTTAATAATTGATTATTTATTTGTACCGTTAATAATTGATTATTTATTTGTACCGTTAATAATTGATTATTTATTTGTACCGTTAATAATTGATTATTTATTTGTACCGTTAATAATTGATTATTTATTTGTACCGTTAATAATTGATTATTTATTTTGTACCGTTAATAATTGATTATTTATTTGTACCGTTAATAATTGATTATTTATTTGTACCGGTTAATAATTGATTATTTATTTGTACCGTTAATAATGATTATTTATTTGTACCGTTAATAATTGATTATTATTTGTACCGTTAATAATTGATTATTTATTTGTACCGTTAATAATGATTATTTATTTGTTACCGTTAATATTGATTATTTATTTGTACCGTTAATAATTGATTATTTATTGTACCGTTAATAATTGATTATTTATTTGTACCGTTAATAATTGATTATTTATTTGTACCGTTAATAATTGATTATTTATTTGTACCGTTAATAATTGATTATTTATTTGTACCGTTAATAATTGAGTCGTAATAATAAAGTCTGTCCCTTCAAAAATAAACGGTTGTTCATTTACCACACAGCGAGTGTGTGATCGGGACCAGGTCGCTATTCAGGAAGACTTTACCCATGTACTGCAAGGCATCAGACTTGGACAACCCTGCTTTAGCAGTTTGATCGCTGACAGATTGATTTAAAGAAGCCTGCTAGTAAAATAGATGGTGGTGGTGTGAGAGAAGCCTGCTAGGAAAATAGATGGTGGTGTGAGAGAAGCCTGCTAGGAAAATAGATGGTGGTGTGAGAGAAGCCTGCTAGGAAAATAGATGGTGGTGTGAGAGAAGCCTGCTAGGAAAATAGATGGTGGTGTAGGAGAAGCCTGCTAGTAAAATAGATGGTGGTGTGAGAGAAGCCTGCTAGTAAAATAGATGGTGGTGTGAGAGAAGCCTGCTAGTATAATAGATGGTGGTGTGAGAGAAGCCTGCTAGTATAATAGATGGTGATGGTGTAAGAGAAGCCTGCTAGTATAATAGATGGTGGTGTAGGAGAAGCCTGCTAGTAAAATAGATGGTGGTGTAAGAGAAGCCTGCTAGTATAATAGATGGTGGTGTGAAAGTAGTGCACTATATAGGGAATAGGGTGCCTTTGTATTATGGACAAATCATTCACTAAAACCTAAACTAATCTTGCAATAAATAATGTGGAAATTGATCAAGTTGAGGTGACTAAACTGCTTGGAAGAGAAGAGCCGAAGTGACACATTTTACAGAGTAAACACACACACACACACACACACACACACACACACACACACACACACACACACACACACACACACACACAGGTGAAAGTGTTTGCATTGTGCTAATGCTTCTTTGTATTTTAATTCAGGACTTTTCTGGAGGTGGCTGCTGTAGTACTCAGAGAGGCTTCTTCTTGGGAGTGTGTGTGTAGTAATGAATGAATGGAGTGTGTCTGAGCATCCACAGTAGTTATTGGTTTATCATGCTACAAATCACTATGAGACTGACTGACTGATTGGTTAGCTGGCTGGTTTGGCTGGCTTATTGATTGACTGTATTGCTGACCTACTGACTGATTGGTTGACTGGCTGGCTGGTTGACTTACTGACCTGACTGGCTGGTTGGTTGACTGGCTGGTTGACTGGCTGGCTGGCTGGTTGACTGGCTGGTTGACTTACTGACCCGACTGGATGGCTGGTTGACTTATTGACTGGCTGACTTAATGGATGACTGGCTGACTTTTTTGTATTAATTGTTCAATCTGGTCTGGTACTAACTCTCTCCCCCTCTCTCCCTCCTCTCCCCCTGCAGGGTAACCAGGAGGCCCCTCCCCCTCCAGACTCCAGGACTCAGCCGTACCCCTCCGCCCAATTTGCCCCCCTCAGAACGGCCTGCCCGCTGAGTTCACCGCCTCACACCCTCACCCTGCGCCCCCAGACTACACAGGACAGCCCCCCGTCAGCGAACACCCTCTCAACATGTACCCCACTTCACAGAACCACAGTGAACAGAGTGGACAGGACACCAGCATACAGACCGTCTCAGCCACAGCCACAGTATGACATCTCTCCTTCATTACAACATCTTGGATATATACTGTTACTGGCATACTGTATATTACTGTTATATATTACTATTTTATACAACAGGTGGATCTAATCCTGAATGCTGATTGGTTAGCACCGGCTAAATCTATAATGTTAAAATGCCCATTTATTCTGTTCCATCTGACTGTGCAATCCACTATCTCATCAGCCCAGCCAGGCAATTTATAAACTTGATCTCCACTATGAAAGTCATCTAGACATTATCTCACATTTCTTTAAGACTAACATTTAGTTTTCAACAGCGGAGATTTATATCAACCTTGCTGTCTGTCTCTCTGACATTTACAATGTTTCAATATTTAAGTTCGATCTCCAGCTGTCGCAGAGTAATGAATGTGTCGGGAATCGGGACGAGACCTGCAGGCGGGCAGCGTTTCTCAGCCAGGCGAAATCATGAATCAGATGGCATCATTTTCATGGTCTAGGTTGAGATGAAATGAACACCGTGGACAGTTTTCAGCAAGTTGCAACATTGAAATGCAGAAATAAGCACTTTTCCATAAACAAGCTCTAAATCATGTTTGATGCACTCTGGATGTCAATTTGTTGTGCTGTCTATTGAGATGAAATGAACACCGTGGATAGTTTTCAGCAAGTTGCAACATTGAAATGCAGAAATAAGCACTTTTCCATAAACAAGCTCTAAATCATGTTTGATGCACTCTGGATGTTCAATTTTTGCTGTGCTGTGTCTAGTTGAGATGAAATGAACACCGTGGATAGTTTTCAGCAAGTTGCAACATTGAAATGCAGAAATAAGCACTTTTCCATAAACAAGCTCTAAATCATGTTTGATGCACTCTGGATGTCCAATTTGCTGTGCTGTGTCTAGGTTGAGATGAAATGAACACCGTGGACAGTTTTCAGCAAGTTGCAACATTGAAATGCAGAAAATAAGCACTTTTCCATAAACAAGCTCTAAATCATGTTTGATGCACTCTGGATAAAAAATGTTTTTTGTTAGTTATTCGAGATGTTATGAAAACACTGTAGACTTTTTCAGCAAGTTACAACATTGAAATGCAGAAATAAGCACTTTTCCATAAACAAGCTCTAAATCATGTTTGATGCACTCTGGATGTTCAATTTTTGCTGTGCTGTGTCTAGGTTGAGATGAAATGAACACCGTGGACAGTTTTCAGCAAGTTGCAACATTGAAATGCAGAAATAAGCACTTTTCCATAAACAAGCTCTAAATCATGTTTGATGCACTCTGGATGTCCAATTTTTGCTGTGCTGTGTCTAGTTGAGATGAAATGAACGCCGTGGACAGTTTTCAGCAAGTTGCAACATTGAAATGCAGAAATAAGCACTTTTCCATAAACAAGCTCTAAATCATGTTTGAAGCACTCTGGATAAAAAATGTTTTTGTTATGTTTATTCGAGATGTTATGAAACACTGTAGACTGTTTTCAGCAAGTTACAACATTGAAATGCAGAAATAAGCACTTTTCCATAAACAAGCTCTAAATCATGTTTGATGCACTCTGGATGTCCAATTTTTGCTGTGCTGTGTCTAGGTTGAGATGAAATGAACACCGTGGATAGTTTTCAGCAAGTTGCAACATTGAAATGCAGAAATAAGCACTTTTCCATAAACAAGCTCTAAATCATGTTTGATGCACTCTGGATGTCCAATTTTGCTGTGCTGTGTCTAGTTGAGATGAAATGAACGCCGTGGACAGTTTTCAGCAAGTTGCAACATTGAAATGCAGAAATAAGCACTTTTCCATAAACAAGCTCTAAATCATGTTTGAAGCACTCTGGATAAAAAAATGTTTTTGTTATGTTTATTCGAGATGTTATGAAACACTGTAGACTGTTTTCAGCAAGTTGCAACATTGAAATGCAGAAATAAGCACTTTCCATAAACAAGCTCTAAATCATGTTTGATGCACTCTGGATGTCCAATTTTTGCTGTGCTGTGTCTAGTTGAGATGAAATGAACACGTGGATAGTTTTCAGCAAGTTGCAACATTGAAATGCAGAAATAAGCACTTTTCCATAAACAAGCTCTAAATCATGTTTGATGCACTCTGGATAAAAAAATGTTTTGTTATGTTTATTCGAGATGTTATGAAACACTGTAGACTGTTTTCAGCAAGTTACAACATTGAAATGCAGAAATAAGCACTTTTCCATAAACAAGCTCTAAATCATGTTTGATGCACTCTGGATGTTCAATTTTTGCTGTGCTGTTCTAGGTTGAGATGAAATGAACACCGTGGACAGTTTTCAGCAAGTTGCAACATTGAAATGCAGAAATAAGCACTTTTCCATAAACAAGCTCTAAATCATGTTTGATGCACTCTGGATGTCCAATTTTGTTGTGCTGTCTATAGTTGAGATGAAATGAACACCGTGGATAGTTTTCAGCAAGTTGCAACATTGAAATGCAGAAATAAGCACTTTCCATAAACAAGCTCTAAATCATGTTTGATGCACTCTGGATGTCCAATTTTTGCTGTGCTGTGTCTAGGTTGAGATGAAATGAACACCGTGGATAGTTTTCAGCAGTTGCAACATTGAAATGCAGAAATAAGCACTTTTCCATAAACAAGCTCTAAATCATGTTTGATGCACTCTGGATGTCCAATTTTGCTGTGCTGTGTCTAGGTTGAGATGAAATGAACACGTGGACAGTTTTCAGCAAGTTGCAACATTGAAATGCAGAAATAAGCACTTTTCCATAAACAAGCTCTAAATCATGTTTGAAGCACTCTGGATAAAAAAATGTTTTGTTATGTTTATTCGAGATGTTATGAAAACACTGTAGACTGTTTTCAGCAAGTTGCAACATTGAAATGCAGAAATAAGCACTTTTCCATAAACAAGCTCTAAATCATGTTTGATGCACTCTGGATGTTCAATTTTTGCTGTGCTGTGTCTAGGTTGAGATGAAATGAACACCGTGGATAGTTTTCAGCAAGTTGCAACATTGAAATGCAGAAATAAGCACTTTTCCATAAACAAGCTCTAAATCATGTTTGATGCACTCTGGATGTCAATTTTTGCTGGCTGTGTCTAGGTTGAGATGAAATGAACACCGTGGACAGTTTTCAGCAAGTTGCAACATTGAAATGCAGAAATAAGCACTTTTCCATAAACAAGCTCTAAATCATGTTTGAGCACTCTGGATAAAAAATGTTTTTGTTATGTTTATTCGAGATGTTATGAAAACACTGTAGACTGTTTTCAGCAAGTTGCAACATTGAAATGCAGAAATAAGCACTTTCCATAAACAAGCTCTAAATCATGTTTGATGCACTCTGGATGTTCAATTTTTGCTTGCTGTGTCTAGGTTGAGATGAAATGAACACCGTGGATAGTTTTCAGCAAGTTGCAACATTGAAATGCAGAAATAAGCACTTTTCCATAAACAAGCTCTAAATCATGTTTGATGCACTCTGGATGTCCAATTTTTGCTGTGCTGTGTCTAGTTGAGATGAAATGAACACCGTGGACAGTTTTCAGCAAGTTGCAACATTGAAATGCAGAAATAAGCACTTTTCCATAAACAAGCTCTAAATCATGTTTGATGCACTCTGGAAAAAAATTTTTTGTTGCTGTGTTTATTGAGATTATGAAAACACTGTGGACTGTTTTCAGCAAGTTGCAACATTGAAATGCAGAAATAAGCACTTTTCCATAAACAAGCTCTAAATCATGTTTGATGCACTCTGGATGTCCAATTTTTGCTGTGCTGTGTCTAGTGAGATGAAATGAACACCGTGGACAGTTTTCAGCAAGTTGCAACATTGAAATGCAGAAATAAGCACTTTTCCATAAACAAGCTCTAAATCATGTTTGATGCACTCTGGATGTCAATTTTGTTGTGCTGTGTCTAGTTGAGATGAAATGAACACCGTGGATAGTTTTCAGCAAGTTGCAACATTGAAATGCAGAAATAAGCACTTTTCCATAAACAAGCTCTAAATCATGTTTGATGCACTCTGGATGTCCAATTTTTGCTGTGCTGTGTCTAGTTGAGATGAATGAACACCGTGGATAGTTTTCAGCAAGTTGCAACATTGAAATGCAGAAATAAGCACTTTTCCATAAACAAGCTCTAAATCATGTTTGATGCACTCTGGATGTCCATTTTTGCTGTGCTGTGTCTAGTTGAGATGAAATGAACACCGTGGACAGTTTTCAGCAAGTTGCAACATTGAAATGCAGAAATAAGCACTTTCCATAAACAAGCTCTAAATCATGTTTGATGCACTCTGGATAAAAAAATGTTTGTATGTTTATTCGAGATGTTATGAAACACTGTGGATGTTTTCAGCAAGTTGCAACATTGAAATGCAGAAATAAGCACTTTTCCATAAACAAGCTCTAAATCATGTTTGATGCACTCTGGATGTCCAATTTTTGCTGTGCTGTGTCTAGGTTGAGATGAAATGAACACGTGGACAGTTTTCAGCAAGTTGCAACATTGAAATGCAGAAATAAGCACTTTTCCATAAACAAGCTCTAAATCATGTTTGATGCACTCTGGATAAAAAATGTTTTTGTTATGTTTATTCGAGATGTTATGAAAACACTGTAGACTGTTTTCAGCAAGTTACAACATTGAAATGCAGAAATAAGCACTTTTCCATAAACAAGCTCTAAATCATGTTTGATGCACTCTGGATGTTCAATTTTTGCTGTGCTGTGTCTAGGTTGAGATGAAATGAACACGTGGATAGTTTTCAGCAAGTTGCAACATTGAAATGCAGAAATAAGCACTTTTCCATAAACAAGCTCTAAATCATGTTTGATGCACTCTGGATGTCCAATTTTGTTGTGCTGTCTATAGTTGAGATGAAATGAACACCGTGGATAGTTTTCAGCAAGTTGCAACATTGAAATGCAGAAATAAGCACTTTTCCATAAACAAGCTCTAAATCATGTTTGATGCACTCTGGATGTCCAATTTTTGCTGTGCTGTGTCTAGGTGAGATGAAATGAACGCCGTGGACAGTTTTCAGCAAGTTGCAACATTGAAATGCAGAAATAAGCACTTTTCCATAAACAAGCTCTAAATCATGTTTGAAGCACTCTGGATAAAAAAATGTTTTTGTTATGTTTATTCGAGATGTTATGAAAACACTGTAGACTGTTTTCAGCAAGTTACAACATTGAAATGCAGAAATAAGCACTTTTCCATAAACAAGCTCTAAATCATGTTTTGATGCACTCTGGATGTTCAATTTTGCTGTGCTGTGTCTAGGTTGAGATGAAATGAACACCGTGGATAGTTTTCAGCAAGTTGCAACATTGAAATGCAGAAATAAGCACTTTTCCATAAACAAGCTCTAAATCATGTTTGATGCACTCTGGATGTCCAATTTTTGCTGTGCTGTCTATAGTTGAGATGAAATGAACACCGTGGATAGTTTTCAGCAAGTTGCAACATTGAAATGCAGAAATAAGCACTTTTCCATAAACAAGCTCTAAATCATGTTTGATGCACTCTGGATGTCCAATTTTTGCTGTGCTGTGTCTAGTTGAGATGAAATGAACACCGTGGACAGTTTTCAGCAAGTTGCAACATTGAAATGCAGAAATAAGCACTTTTCCATAAACAAGCTCTAAATCATGTTTGAAGCACTCTGGATAAAAAAATGTTTTTGTTATGTTATTCGAGATGTATGAAAACACTGTAGACTGTTTTCAGCAAGTTACAACATTGAAATGCAGAAATAAGCACTTTTCCATAAACAAGCTCTAAATCATGTTTGATGCACTCTGGATGTTCATTTTTGCTGTGCTGTGTCTAGGTGAGATGAAATGAACACGTGGATAGTTTTCAGCAAGTTGCAACATTGAAATGCAGAAATAAGCACTTTTCCATAAACAAGCTCTAAATCATGTTTGATGCACTGGATGTAAAAAATGTTTTGTTATGTTTATTCGAGATGTTATGAAAACACTGTAGACTGTTTTCAGCAAGTTACAACATTGAAATGCAGAAATAAGCACTTTTCCATAAACAAGCTCTAAATCATGTTTGATGCACTCTGGATGTCAATTTTTGCTGTGGTGTCTAGGTTGAGATGAAATGAACACCGTGGACAGTTTTCAGCAAGTTGCAACATTGAAATGCAGAAATAAGCACTTTTCCATAAACAAGCTCTAAATCATGTTTGATGCACTCTGGATAAAAAATGTTTTTGTTATGTTTATTCGAGATGTTATGAAAACACTGTGGACTGTTTTCAGCAAGTTGCAACATTGAAATGCAGAAATAAGCACTTTTCCATAAACAAGCTCTAAATCATGTTTGATGCACTCTGGATGTCCAATTTTTGCTGTGCTGTGTCTAGGTTGAGATGAAATGAACGCCGTGGACAGTTTTCAGCAAGTTGCAACATTGAAATGCAGAAATAAGCACTTTTCCATAAACAAGCTCTAAATCATGTTTGATGCACTCTGGATAAAAAATGTTTTTGTTATGGTTATTCGAGATGTTATGAAAACACTGTAGACTGTTTTCAGCAAGTGCAACATTGAAATGCAGAAATAAGCACTTTTCCATAAACAAGCTCTAAATCATGTTTGATGCACTCTGGATGTTCAATTTTGCTGTGCTGTGTCTAGGTTGAGATGAAATGAACCGTGGACAGTTTTCAGCAAGTTGCAACATTGAAATGCAGAAATAAGCACTTTCCATAAACAAGCTCTAAATCATGTTTGATGCACTCTGGATAAAAAATGTTTTTGTTATGTTTATTCGAGATGTTATGAAAATACTGTGGACTGTTTTCAGCAAGTTGCAACATTGAAATGCAGAAATAAGCACTTTTCCATAAACAAGCTCTAAATCATGTTTGATGCACTCTGGATGTTCAATTTTGCTGTGCTGTGTCTAGTTGAGATGAAATGAACACCGTGGATAGTTTTCAGCAAGTTGCAACATTGAAATGCAGAAATAAGCACTTTTCCATAAACAAGCTCTAAATCATGTTTGATGCACTCTGGATGTCCAATTTTTGCTGTGCTGTGTCTAGGTTGAGATGAAATGAACACCGTGGACAGTTTTCAGCAAGTTGCAACATTGAAATGCAGAAATAAGCACTTTTCCATAAACAAGCTCTAAATCATGTTTGAAGCACTCTGGATAAAAAAATGTTTTTGTTATGTTTATTCGAGATGTTATGAAAACACTGTAGACTGTTTTCAGCAAGTTACAACATTGAAATGCAGAAATAAGCACTTTTCCATAAACAAGCTCTAAATCATGTTTGATGCACTCTGGATGTTCAATTTTTGCTGTGCTGTGTCTAGGTGAGATGAATGAACACGTGGACAGTTTTCAGCAAGTTGCAACATTGAAATGCAGAAATAAGCACTTTTCCATAAACAAGCTCTAAATCATGTTTGATGCACTCTGGATAAAAAAATTTTTGTTGCTGTTTATTCGAGATGTTATGAAAACACTGTAGACTGTTTTCAGCAAGTTACAACATTGAAATGCAGAAATAAGCACTTTTCCATAAACAAGCTCTAAATCATGTTTGATGCACTCTGGATGTTCAATTTTTGCTGTGCTGTGTCTAGGTTGAGATGAAATGAACACCGTGGATAGTTTTCAGCAAGTTGCAACATTGAAATGCAGAAATAAGCACTTTTCCATAAACAAGCTCTAAATCATGTTTGATGCACTCTGGATGTCCATTTTTGCTGTGCTGTGTCTAGGTTGAGATGAAATGAACACCGTGGACAGTTTTCAGCAAGTTGCAACATTGAAATGCAGAAATAAGCACTTTTCCATAAACAAGCTCTAAATCATGTTTGAAGCACTCTGGATAAAAAAATTTTTGTTATGTTTATTCGAGATGTTATGAAAACACTGTAGACTGTTTTCAGCAAGTTACAACATTGAAATGCAGAAATAAGCACTTTTCCATAAACAAGCTCTAAATCATGTTTGATGCACTCTGGATGTTCAATTTTTGCTGTGCTGTGTCTAGGTTGAGATGAAATGAACACCGTGGATAGTTTTCAGCAAGTTGCAACATTGAAATGCAGAAATAAGCACTTTTCCATAAACAAGCTCTAAATCATGTTTGATGCACTCTGGATGTCCAATTTTGCTGTGCTGTGTCTAGTTGAGATGAAATGAACACCGTGGACAGTTTTCAGCAAGTTGCAACATTGAAATGCAGAAATAAGCACTTTTCCATAAACAAGCTCTAAATCATGTTTGAAGCACTCTGGATAAAAAAATGTTTTTTTATGTTTATTCGAGATGTTATGAAAACACTGTAGACTGTTTTCAGCAAGTTACAACATTGAAATGCAGAAATAAGCACTTTTCCATAAACAAGCTCTAAATCATGTTTGATGCACTCTGGATGTCCAATTTTTGCTGTGCTGTGTCTAGGTTGAGATGAAATGAACACCGTGGATAGTTTTCAGCAAGTTGCAACATTGAAATGCAGAAATAAGCACTTTTCCATAAACAAGCTCTAAATCATGTTTGATGCACTCTGGATGTCCAATTTTTGCTGTGCTGTGTCTAGTTGAGATGAAATGAACACCGTGGACAGTTTTCAGCAAGTTGCAACATTGAAATGCAGAAATAAGCACTTTTCCATAAACAAGCTCTAAATCATGTTTGAGCACTCTGGATAAAAAAATGTTTTTGTTATGTTTATTCGAGATGTTATGAAACACTGTAGACTGTTTTCAGCAAGTTACAACATTGAAATGCAGAAATAAGCACTTTTCCATAAACAAGCTCTAAATCATGTTTGATGCACTCTGGATGTCCAATTTTGCTGTGCTGTGTCTAGTTGAGATGAAATGAACACCGTGGATAGTTTTCAGCAAGTTGCAACATTGAAATGCAGAAATAAGCACTTTTCCATAAACAAGCTCTAAATCATGTTTGATGCACTCTGGATAAAAAAATTTTTGTTATGTTTATTCGAGATGTTATGAAAACACTGTAGACTGTTTTCAGCAAGTTACAACATTGAAATGCAGAAATAAGCACTTTTCCATAAACAAGCTCTAAATCATGTTTGATGCACTCTGGATGTTCAATTTTTGCTGTGCTGCTGTGTCTAGGTTGAGATGAAATGAACACGTGGATAGTTTTCAGCAAGTTGCAACATTGAAATGCAGAAATAAGCACTTTTCCATAAACAAGCTCTAAATCATGTTTGATGCACTCTGGATGTCCAATTTTGCTGTGCTGTCTATTGAGATGAAATGAACACCGTGGACAGTTTTCAGCAAGTTGCAACATTGAAATGCAGAAATAAGCACTTTTCCATAAACAAGCTCTAAATCATGTTTGATGCACTCTGGATGTCCAATTTTTCTGTGCTGTCTAGTTGAGATGAAATGAACACCGTGGACAGTTTTCAGCAAGTTGCAACATTGAAATGCAGAAATAAGCACTTTTCCATAAACAAGCTCTAAATCATGTTTGAGCACTCTGGATGTCCAATTTTTGTTGTGCTGTCTAGTTGAGATGAAATGAACACCGTGGACAGTTTTCAGCAAGTTGCAACATTGAAATGCAGAAATAAGCACTTTTCCATAAACAAGCTCTAAATCATGTTTGATGCACTCTGGATGTTCAATTTTTGCTGTGCTGTGTCTAGTTGAGATGAAATGAACACCGTGGATAGTTTTCAGCAAGTTGCAACATTGAAATGCAGAAATAAGCACTTTTCCATAAACAAGCTCTAAATCATGTTTGATGCACTCTGGATGTCCAATTTTTGCTGTGCTGTGTCTAGGTTGAGATGAAATGAACGCCGTGGACAGTTTTCAGCAAGTTGCAACATTGAAATGCAGAAATAAGCACTTTTCCATAAACAAGCTCTAAATCATGTTTGAAGCACTCTGGATAAAAAAATTTTTGTTATGTTTATTCGAGATGTTATGAAACACTGTAGACTGTTTTCAGCAAGTTACAACATTGAAATGCAGAAATAAGCACTTTTCCATAAACAAGCTCTAAATCATGTTTTGATGCACTCTGGATGTTCAATTTTTGCTGTGCTGTGTCTAGGTTGAGATGAAATGAACACCGTGGACAGTTTTCAGCAAGTTGCAACATTGAAATGCAGAAATAAGCACTTTTCCATAAACAAGCTCTAAATCATGTTTGATGCACTCTGGATAAAAAATTGTTTTTGTTATGTTTATTCGAGATGTTATGAAAACACTGTAGACTGTTTTCAGCAAGTTACAACATTGAAATGCAGAAATAAGCACTTTTCCATAAACAAGCTCTAAATCATGTTTGATGCACTCTGGATGTTCAATTTTTGCTGTGCTGTGTCTAGGTTGAGATGAAATGAACACCGTGGATAGTTTTCAGCAAGTTGCAACATTGAAATGCAGAAATAAGCACTTTTCCATAAACAAGCTCTAAATCATGTTTGATGCACTCTGGATGTCCAATTTTTGTGTGCTGTCTATAGTGAGATGAAATGAACACCGTGGATAGTTTTCAGCAAGTTGCAACATTGAAATGCAGAAATAAGCACTTTTCCATAAACAAGCTCTAAATCATGTTTGATGCACTCTGGATGTCCAATTTTTGCTGCGCTGTGTCTAGGTTGAGATGAAATGAACACCGTGGACATTTCAGCAAGTTGCAACATTGAAATGCAGAAATAAGCACTTTTCCATAAACAAGCTCTAAATCATGTTTGAAGCACTCTGGATAAAAAAATGTTTTTGTTATGTTTATTCGAGATGTTATGAAAACACTGTAGACTGTTTTCAGCAAGTTACAACATTGAAATGCAGAAATAAGCACTTTTCCATAAACAAGCTCTAAATCATGTTTGATGCACTCTGGATGTTCAATTTTTGCTGTGCTGTGTCTAGGTTGAGATGAAATGAACACCGTGGATAGTTTTCAGCAAGTTGCAACATTGAAATGCAGAAATAAGCACTTTTCCATAAACAAGCTCTAAATCATGTTTGATGCACTCTGGATGTCCAATTTTTGTTGTGCTGTGTTTAGTTGAGATGAAATGAACACCGTGGATAGTTTTCAGCAAGTTGCAACATTGAAATGCAGAAATAAGCACTTTTCCATAAACAAGCTCTAAATCATGTTTGATGCACTCTGGATGTCCAATTTTTGCTGTGCTGTGTCTAGGTTGAGATGAAATGAACGCGTGGACAGTTTTCAGCAAGTTGCAACATTGAAATGCAGAAATAAGCACTTTTCCATAAACAAGCTCTAAATCATGTTTGAAGCACTCTGGATAAAAAAATGTTTTTGTTATGTTATTCGAGATGTTATGAAAACACTGTAGACTGTTTTCAGCAAGTTACAACATTGAAATGCAGAAATAAGCACTTTCCATAAACAAGCTCTAAATCATGTTTGATGCACTCTGGATGTTCAATTTTTGCTGTGCTGTGTCTAGGTTGAGATGAAATGAACACCGTGGATAGTTTTCAGCAAGTTGCAACATTGAAATGCAGAAATAAGCACTTTTCCATAAACAAGCTCTAAATCATGTTTGATGCACTCTGGATAAAAAATGTTTTTGTTATGTTATTCGAGATGTTATGAAAAAACACTGTGGACTGTTTTCAGCAAGTTGCAACATTGAAATGCAAATAAGCACTTTTCATAAACAAGCTCTAAATCATGTTTGATGCACTCTGGATGTCCAATTTTTGCTGTGCTGTGTCTAGTTGAGATGAAATGAACACCGTGGATAGTTTTCAGCAAGTTGCAACATTGAAATGCAGAAATAAGCACTTTTCCATAAACAAGCTCTAAATCATGTTTGATGCACTCTGGATGTCCAATTTTTGCTGTGCTGTGTCTAGGTTGAGATGAAATGAACGCCGTGGACAGTTTTCAGCAAGTTGCAACATTGAAATGCAGAAATAAGCACTTTTCCATAAACAAGCTCTAAATCATGTTTGAAGCACTCTGGATAAAAAAATGTTTTTGTTATGTTATCGAGATGTTATGAAAAACACTGTAGACTGTTCAGCAAGTTACAACATTGAAATGCAGAAATAAGGTGGTGACATTGACACAGGATACTAGTGGTGACATTGATACAGGATACTAGTGGTGACATTGATACAGGATACTATTGGAGACATTGATACAGGATATCAGTGGTGACATTGATACAGGATACTAGTGGTGACATTGATACAGGATACTAGTTTTTACATTGACTGTACAGGATACTAGTGGTGACATTGATACAGGATACTAGTTGTTACATTGATACAGGATACTAGTTTTTACATTGACTGTACAGGATACTAGTGGTGACATTGATACAGGATACTAGTTGTTACATTGACTGTACAGGATACTAGTGGTGACATTGATACAGAATATTAGTGGTGACATTGATACAGGATATTAGTGGTGACATTGATACAGGATATTAGTGGTGACATTGACTGTACAGGATACTAGTGGTGACATTGATACAGGATACTAGTGGTAACGTTGATACAGGAAACTAGTGGTGACATTGATACAGGATACTAGTGGTGACATTGATACAGGATATCAGTGGTGACATTGATACAGGATATTAGTGGTGACATTGATACAGGATACTAGTGGTGACATTAATACAGGATACTAGTGGTGACATTAATACAGGATACTAGTGGTGACATTGATACAGGATACTAGTGGTGACATTGATACAGGATACTAGTGGTGACATTGACTGTACAGGATACTAGTGGTGACATTGAATGTACAGGATACTAGTGGTGACATTGATACAGGATACTAGTGGTGACATTGATACAGGATACTAGTGGTGACATTAATACAGGATACTATGATGACATTGATACATGATATTAGTGGTGACACAGTCCAGTATCTCTATAATAACCAGGTCAGATCTCTCACTAACGCAGTCCAGTATCTCTATAATAACCAGGTCAGATCTCTCACTAACACAGTCCAGTATCTCTATAATAACCAGGTCAGATCTCTCACTAACACAGTCCAGTATCTCTATAATAACCAGGTCAGATCTCTCACTAACGCAGTCCAGTATCTCTATAATAACCAGGTCAGATCTCTCACGAACACAGTCCAGGATCTCTATAATAACCAGGTCAGATCTCTCACTAACACAGTCCAGTATCTCTATAATAACCAGGTAAGATCTCTCACTAACACAGTCCAGGATCTCTATAATAACCAGGTCAGATCTCTCACTAACACAGTCCAGTATCTCTATAATATCCAGGTCAGATCTCTCACTAACACAGTCCAGGATCTCTATAATAACCAGGTCAGATCTCTCACTAACACAGTCCAGGATCTCTATAATAACCAGGTCAGATCTCTCACTAACACAGTCCAGGATCTCTATAATAACCAGGTCAGATCTCTCACTAACACAGTCCAGTATCTCTATAATAACCAGGTCAGATCTCTCACTAACACAGTCCAGGATCTCTATAATAACCAGGTCAGATCTCTCACTAACACAGTCCAGTATCTCTATAATAACCAGGTCAGATCTCTCACTAACGCAGTCCAGTATCTCTATAATAACCAGGTCAGATCTCTCACGAACACAGTCCAGGATCTCTATAATAACCAGGTCAGATCTCTCACTAACACAGTCCAGTATCTCTATAATAACCAGGTAAGATCTCTCACTAACACAGTCCAGGATCTCTATAATAACCAGGTCAGATCTCTCACTAACACAGTCCAGTATCGCTATAATATCCAGGTCAGATCTCTCACTAACACAGTCCAGGATCTCTATAATAACCAGGTCAGATCTCTCACTAACACAGTCCAGGGATCTCTATAATAACCAGGTTCATATCTCTCACTAACACAGTCCAGGATCTCTATAATAACCAGGTTAGATCTCTCACTTACACAGTCCAGGATCTCTATAATAACCAGGTCAGATCTCTCACTAACACAGTCCAGGATCTCTATAATAACCAGGTCAGATCTCTCACTAACACAGCCCAGTATCTCTATAATAACCAGTCAGATCTCTCACTTACACAGTCCAGGATCTCTATAATAACCAGGTCAGATCTCTCACTAACACAGTCCAGGATCTCTATAATAACCAGGTCAGATCTCTCACTAACACAGGTCCAGGATCTCTATAATAACCAGGTCAGATCTCTCACTAACACAGTCCAGTATCTCTATAATAACCAGGTCAGATCTCTCACTAACACAGTCCAGGATCTCTATAATAACCAGGTCAGATCTCTCACTAACACAGTCCAGTATCTCTATAATAACCAGGTCAGATCTCTCACTAACACAGTCCAGGATCTCTATAAATAACCAGTCAGATCTCTCACTAACACAGTCCAGTATCTCTATAGTAACCAGGTCTGATCTCTCACTAAACACAGTCAGGATCTCTATAATAACCAGGTCAGATCTCTCACTAACACAGTCCAGGATCTCTATAATAACCAGGTCAGATCTCTCACTAACACAGTCCAGGATCTCTATAATAACCAGGTCAGATCTCTCACTAACACAGTCCAGTATCTCTATAATAACCAGGTCAGATCTCTCACTAACACAGTCCAGGATCTCTATAATAACCAGGTCAGATCTCTCACTAACACAGTCCAGTATCTCTATAATAACCAGGTCAGATCTCTCACTAACACAGTCCAGGATCTCTATAATAACCAGGTCAGATCTCTCACTAACACAGTCCAGTATCTCTATAGTAACCAGGTCTGATCTCTCACTAACACAGTCCAGGATCTCTATAATAACCAGGTCAGATCTCTCACTAACACAGTCCAGGATCTCTATAATAACCAGGTCAGATCTCTCACTAACACAGTCCAGGATCTCTATAATAACCAGGTCAGATCTCTCACTAACACAGTCCAGTATCTCTATAATAACCAGGTCAGATCTCTCACTAACACAGTCCAGGATCTCTATAATAACCAGGTCAGATCTCTCACTAACACAGTCCAGTATCTCTATAGTAACCAGGTCAGATCTCTCACTAACACAGTCCAGGATCTCTATAATAACCAGGTCAGATCTCTCACTAACACAGTCCAGGATCTCTATAATAACCAGGTCAGATCTCTCACTAACACAGTCCAGTATCTCTATAGTAACCAGGTCAGATTTCTCACTAACACAGTACAGGATCTCTATAATAACCAGGTCAGATCTCTCACTAACACAGTCCAGGATCTCTATAATAACCAGGTCAGATCTCTCACTAACACAGTCCAGTATCTCTATAATAACCTGTGTATCTATACTGTAATGTTTCAGTATGATAAAAATACGATTTTAACCAAAGCGACCTATAGTCATGAACACACTCATGCTGCATTGGGAGCCTCGTTTTCCTCTGAAAGGAGGGAGTGAGATTGAGCGTCGCCAAACGACGTACAGTGCAGGCCATAACACACACACACACACACACACACACACACACACACACACACACACACACACACACACACACACACACACACACACACACTCATATTCGATAACACTGCCAAAGCTTAAATCAATTTCATTTAGCCGCTTCATGGATATGGTTTGGACACGCGCAACCAATTAAAATGTCCCCCTGTTTCAGAGCGAGATGCCAGTTCCTTCCCCAAAATGGCTGATAGGAGAGAGAGAGAGAGAGAGAGAGAGAGAGAGAGAGAGAGAGAGAGAGAGAGGGAAAGAGGGAGAGAGAGAGAGAGAGAGGGAGAGTGACCACAGACTCTGATATTTAGTAGGCTGTTCTTTATGACAACATAGTAGGTCCTTCACTACTGTAGACTGAGCCTCCATCTCAAATTACATCCGTCACTACTGTAGACTGAGCCTCCATCTCAAATGACATCCTTCACTACTGCCTCTCCCTCTCCCTCTCATTTTATCACCCTCTCCTTCTCCCTTTCTGTCTCTTTCTCCCTCTCTCTTCCTCTCCTTCTCTTCTCTCTCCCTCTCTCTCCTTCCCTCTGTCTCAGTGTGTCTCTGGTCTCTGCTAGGGCTGTGGTTCAGCATGTGTGTGTGTGTTGTCTTTAGATGAATGTATTCGGTCTAAAACCAGCTACTGGATACTGTTTAGAGAGACAGAGGGAGGACACACAAATATGATGTCTGAGATGGTTCATGATAAAATAACTGACAGTACAGTTAAAAGGTTAAAACACAAACTGTTTGAATGAACCACCCTGTTCATTAATATGAATATATCTTGTAGTGATCAGTGTCCGAGTCTCCAATATAAAGCTTAAGTCTCCACCCTGTTCATTAATATGAATATATCTTGTAGACTTCAATCCAATAAGTGTTACAGCGTTCAATATAATCAATATTATTGGGCAATATAACTGCATATCCATGTAGTGATCAGTGTCCTAGTCTCCAATATAAACTGAATATCCATGTAGTGATCAGTGTCCTAGTCTCCAATATAACTGCATATCCATGTAGTGATCAGTGTCCTAGTCTCCCAATATAACTGAATATCCATGTAGTGATCAGTGTCCTAGTCTCCAATATAACTGCATATCCATGTAGTGATCAGTGTCCTAGTCTCCAATATAACTGCATATCCATGTAGTGATCAGTGTCCTAGTCTCCAATATAACTGAATATCCATGTAGTGATCAGTGTCCTAGTCTCCAATATAACTGAATATCCATGTAGTGATCAGTGTCCTAGTCTCCAATATAACTGAATATCCATGTAGTGATCCGTGTCCTAGTCTCCATATAACTGAATATCCATGTAGTGATTCAGTGTCCGAGTCTCCAATATAACTGAATATCCATGTAGTGATCAGTGTCCTAGTCTCCAATATAACTGAATATTCATGTAGTGATCAGTGTCCGAGTCTCCAATATAACTGAATATCCATGTAGTGATCAGTGTCCTAGTCTCCAATATAACTGAATATCCATTAGTGATCAGTGTCCGAGTCTCCAATATAACTGAATTTCCATGTAGTGATCAGTGTCCTAGTCTCCAATATAACTGAATATCCATGTAGTGATCAGTGTCCTAGTCTCCAATATAACTGCATATCCATGTAGTGATCAGTGTCCTAGTCTCCCAATATAACTGCATATCCATGTAGTGATCAGTGTCCTAGTCTCCAATATAACTGAATATCCATGTAGTGATCAGTGTCCTAGTCTCCAATATAACTGCATATCCATGTAGTGATCAGTGTCCTAGTCTCCAATATAACTGCATATCCATGTAGTGATCAGTGTCTAGTCTCTAATATAACTGAATATCCATGAAGTGATCAGTGTCCTAGTCTCCAATATAACTGAATATCCATGGTAGTGATCCAGTGTGCCGGAGTCTCCAATATAACTGAATATCCATGTAGTGATCCGTGTCCTAGTCTCCAATATAACTGAATATCCATGTAGTGATCAGTGTCCTAGTCTCCAATATACTGAATATCCATGTAGTGATCAGTGTCCTAGTTCTCCAATATAACTGAATATCCATGTGAGTGATCAGTGTCCTAGTCTCCAATATAACTGATATCCATGTAGTGATCAGTGTCCTAGTCTCCAATATAACTGAATATCCATGTAGTGATCAGTGTCCTAGTCTCCAATATAACTGAATATCCATGTAGTGATCAGTGTCCTAGTCTCCAATAGTAACTGAATATCCATGTAGTGATCAGTGGTCCTAGCTCCAATATAACTGAATATCCATGTAGTGATCCGTGTCCTAGTCTCCAATATAACTGACTATCCACTGTAGTGATCAGTGTCCTAGTCTCCAATATAACTGAATATCCATGTAGTGATCAGTGTCCTAGTTCCAATATAACTGAATATCCATGTAGTGATCAGTGTCCTAGTCTCCAATATAACTGAATATCCATGTAGTGATCAGTGTCCGAAGTTCTCCAATATAACTGAATATCCATGTATGATCAGTGTCCTCGTCTCCAATATAACTGAATATCCATGTAGTGATCAGTGTCCGAGTCTCCAATATAACTGAATACTCCATGTAGTGATCAGTCCCTAGTCTCCAATATAACTGGAATATCCATGTAGTGATCAGTGTCCGAGTCTCCAATATAACTGAATATCCATGTAGTGATCAGTGTCCTAGTCTCCAATATAACTGCATATCCATGTAGTGATCAGTGTCCTAGTCTCCAATATAACTGATATCCATGTAGTTATCAGTGTCCTAGTCTCCAATATAACTGAATATCCATGTAGTGATCAGTGTCCGAGTCTCCAATATAACTGAATATCCATGTAGTGATCAGTGTCCTAGTCTCCAATATAACTGAATATCCATGTAGTGATCAGTGTCCTAGTCTCCAATATAACTGAATATCCATGTAGTGATCAGTGTCCTAGTCTCCAATATAACTGAATATCCATGTAGTGATCAGTGTCCTAGTCTCCAATATAACTGAATATCCATGTAGTGATCAGTGTCCTAGTCTCCAATATAACTGAATATCCATGTAGTGATCAGTGTCCTAGTCTCCAATATAACTGAATATCCATGTAGTGATCAGTGTCCTAGTCTCTAATATAACTGAATATCCATGAAGTGATCAGTGTCCTAGTCTCCAATATAACTGAATATCCATGTAGTGATCAGTGTCCTAGTCTCCAATATAACTGAATATCCATGTAGTGATCCGTGTCCTAGTCCTCCAATATAACTGAATATCCATGTAGTGATCAGTGTCCTAGTCTCCAATATAACTGAATATCCATGTAGTGATCAGTGTCCTAGTCTCCAATATAACTGAATATCCATGTAGTGATCAGTGTCCTTGTCTCCAATATAACTGAATATCCATGTAGTGATCAGTGTCCTAGTCTCCAATATAACTGAATATCCATGTAGTGATCAGTGTCCTAGTCTCCAATATAACTGAATATCCATGTAGTGATCAGTGTCCTAGTCTCCAATATAACTGAATATCCATGTAGTGATCAGTGTCCGAGTCTTCCAATATACTGAATATCCATGTAGTGCTCAGTGTCCTGATCTCCAATATAACTGAATATCCATGTAGTGATCAGTGTCCTAGTCTCCAATATAACTGAATATCCATGTAGTGATCAGTGTCC
>NW_022261983.1:19478807-19498807 GCF_002021735.2 Oncorhynchus kisutch
CTGGAGAGAGACCAGTCTCCATCTAACCCTGACCCAGACCTGGAGAGAGACCATTCTCTGTCTTACCCTGACCCAGACCTGGAGAGAGACCAGTCTCTGTCTTACCCTGACCCAGACCTAGAGAGAGACCATTCTCTGTCTAACCCTGACCCAGACCTGGAGAGAGACCAGTCTCTGTCTTACCCTGACCTAGAGAGAGACCATTCTCTGTCTAACCCTGACCCAGACCTGGAGAGAGACCAGTCTCTGTCTTACCCTGACCCAGACCTAGAGAGAGACCATTCTCTGTCTAACCCTGACCCAGACCTGGAGAGAGACCATTCTCTGTCTAACCCTGACCCAGACCTGGAGAGAGACCAGTCTCTGTCTTACCCTGACCCAGACCTAGAGAGAGACCATTCTCTGTCTAACCCTGACCCAGACCTGGAGAGAGACCAGTCTCTGTCTAACCCTGACCCAGACCTGGAGAGAGACCAGTCTCTGTCTTACCCTGACCTAGAGAGAGACCATTCTCTGTCTAACCCTGACCCAGACCTGGAGAGAGACCAGTCTCTGTCTTACCCTGACCCAGACCTAGAGAGAGACCATTCTCTGTCTAACCCTGACCCAGACCTGGAGAGAGACCATTCTCTGTCTAACCCTGACCCAGACCTGGAGAGAGACCATTCTCTGTCTAACCCTGTCCCAGACCCGGAGACAGACCAGTCTAGCTACATAGCTTCAGACAGTACCATGTGGTAAATGAAATATATGCCGCAGAGGAATTTCTATTGTTAGAAACAAAGAACATCAAAGAATGGATGGACAGAACAGACAAATGAGAAAGATTGAAAAAGAGAGTTTAAAGAGAGTCAAGGAGAATGGGAGAGAGACAAGGAGAATGGGAGAGAGAAAGAGAGACAATGAGAAATGGGAGAGAGAAAGAGAGACAATGAGAAATGGGAGAGAGAAAGGGAGACAAGGAGAATGGGAGAGAGAAAGAGAGAAGGAGAAATGGAGAGAGAAAGAGAGACAAGGAGAAATGGAGAGAGAGAAAGAGGAGTCAAGGAGAATGGGAGAGAGAAAGAGACAAGGAGAAATGGGAGAAAGAGACAAGGAGAAATGGGAGAGAGGAAGAGAGAAGGAGAAATTGAGAGAGAAAGAGAGACAAGGAGAAAGTGAGAAAGAGAGACACAGAGAAAGGGAGAGAGGAAGAGAGACAAGGAGAAAGTGAGAAAGCGAGACACAGAGAAAGGGAGAGAGAAAGAGAGACACAGAGAAAGGGAGAGAGAAAAGAGAAACACAGAGAAAGGGAGAGAGAAAGAGAAAACACAGAGAAAAGGGAGAGAGAAAGAGAGACAGAGAAAGGGAGAGAGAAAGAGAGACAGAGAAAGGGAAGAGAGAAAGAGAAACACAGAGAAAGGGAGAGAGAAAGAGAGACAGAGAAAGGGAGAGAGAAAGAGAGACACAGAGAAAGGGAGAGAGAAAGAGAGCAGAGAAGGGAGAGAGAAAGAGAGACAGAGAAAGGGAGAGAGAAAGGAAACACAGAGAAAGGGAGGAGAGAAAAAAGAGAGACAGAGAAAGGGAGGAGAGAGAAAGAGAGACACAGAGAAAGGGAGAGAGAAAGAGAGACACAGAGAAAGGGAGAGAGAAAGAGAGACACAGAGAAAGGGAGAGAGAAAGAGAGACAGAGAAAGGGAGAGAGAAAGAGAGACACAGAGAAAGGGAGAGAGAAAGCAGAGACAGAGAAAGGGAGAAGAGAAAGGGAGACACCTTCACTCCCCTCCCTCCCTTCACTCCTCTCCCTCCCTTCACTCCTCTCCCTCCCTTCCTCCTCTCCCTCCCTTCACTCCTCTCCCTCCCACTCACACACATACACTGAACACACCCACTGAACACACGCACACACACACACACGGGGAACAGCGCCCCATCCATAATTGATGCTAGCTGTGGGCAGGCAGATGCTGGAGGCAGGAGGAAGAAGGGAGGAAGAAGGGAGGAAGAAGGGAGGAAGAAGGGAGGAAGAAGGGAGAGCAGCTGGGTGTGTTTATGGAGGAGACAGAGGAAGGCAAGATGGTGGAGCAGGTATTTTGTTCTCCTTCTTCGTCTTTTGCTTAGCCAGCGTAGTCCTCTATTTTCTCTCTGTTTCCACTCTCTTTTGTGCTGCAACTGCAGAGTAGAGCGGGTGCAGGGAGGGTCAGGGTGCTGTGACGTGGTGTGTGTGTGTGTGTGTGTGTGTGTGTGTGTGTGTGTGTGTGTGTGTGTGTGTGTGTGTGTGAGGGTGCTATGACGTGGCGTGTGTGTGTGAGTGTGTGTGTGTGTGTGTGTGTGTGTGTGTGTGTGTGTGTGTGTGTGTGTGTGTGTGTGTGTGTGTGTGTGTGTGTGAGGGTGCTATGACGTGGCGTGTGTGTGTGAGTGTGAGGGTGCTATGACGTGGCGTGTGTGTGTGTGTGTTTGCGTGTGTGTGCGTGTGTGTTTGTTTGTTTGTGTGAGCTTGCTTTGAAGTGGTGTGTGTGTGCGTGTGAACTTGCTTTGATGTGGTGTGTGTTTGTGTGTGTGTGTGTGTGTGTGTGTGTGTGTGTGTGTGTGTGTGTGTGTGTGTGTGTGTGTGTGTGTGTGTGTGTGAACTTGCTGTGAAGTGGTGTGTGTGTGTGTGTGTGTGTGAACTTGCTGTGAAGTGGTGTGTGTGTGCGTGTGAACTTGCTGTGAAGTGGTGTGTGTGTGTGTGTGTGTGTGTGTGTGTGTGTGTGTGTGTGTGTGTGTGTGTGTGTGTGTGTGTGTGTGTGTGTGTGTGTGTGAACTTGCTGTGAAGTGGTGTGTGTGTGTGTGTGTGTGTGTGTGTGTGTGTGTGTGTGTGTGTGTGTGTGTGTGTGTGTGTGGTGTGTGTGTGTGTGTGTGTGTGTGTGTGTGTGTGTGTGTGTGAACTTGCTGTGAAGTGGTGTGTGTGTGTGTGTGTGAACTTGCTGTGAAGTGGTGTGTGTGTGTGTGTGTGTGTGAACTTGCTGTGAAGTGGTGTGTGTGTGTGTGAGTCATAAAGAAAGAGGCAGTCCCTCAGCAACTGTTTTACATCATTATTCAGGAGCTGTTCACCCCCTCTTTCTCTCTCTTTTCTTCTCTCCTTCTCCTGTTCTGTCTATCTCTCCTTCTCTCTCCCTCTCCCTCTCATTTTATCACCCTCTCCTTCTCCCTTTCTGTCTCTTTCTCCTTCTCTCTTCCTCTCCTTCTCCTCTCTCTCCCTCTCTCTCCTTCCCTCTGTCTCAGTGTGTCTCTGGTCTCTGCTAGGGCTGTGGTTCAGCATGGTGTGTGTGTGTGTTGTCTTTAGATGAATGTATTCGGTCTAAAACCAGCTACTGCAGAGAGCATGGAGCAGTTAACTCTCTGTTACTACTGGATACTGTTTAGAGAGAGGGAGGGAGGGAGGGAGGGAGGGAGGGAGGGAGGGAGAGAGAGAGAGAGAGAGAGAGAGAGAGAGAGAGAGAGAGAGAGAGAGACCGCAGACTCAACATTAGTAGGTCCTTGACTACTGAGCCTCCATCTCAAATGACATTAGCTTTCACTTTTTAGGCATCCCTTGCACTTCAGATTATAAAGCACACACACGCATGCACTTACACACAATAAACACACACACACAGGGGAGGGAGGGAGGGAGGGAGGGAGGGAGGGAGGGTGGGTGGGTAAAGGACACTTTTGTATTTAATACTTAAATGTTTTCCCTTCAACTGGGTAAAGAGATATTCTATTTGTGGTGTGTGTGTGTGTGTGTGTGTGTGTGTGTGTGTGGTGTGCTGGTGTGTGTGTGGTGTGTGGTGTGTGTGTGTGTGTGGTGTGTGTGTGTGTGTGGTGTGTGTGTGGTGTGTGTGTGTGTGTGTGTGTGTGTGTGATTTCTCCAGCTCACTGCCACGTAAAGCATATTTCAGGCCTCCAAATGTGGTTCTCATTAGATGCACACCAGAGCGTTTAGCTAAGTCTGACTGTCTGCCATAACTCTCTCTCTCTCTCTCTCTCTCTCTCTCTCTCTCTCTCTCTCTCTCTCCTCTCTCTCTCTCTGTCTCTGTCTCTCTCTCTCTGTCTCTCTCTCGCTCTCTCTCTCTCTCTCTCTCTCGCTCTCTCTCTCCCACTCTCTCTTTTTCCTTGGGGTTTTGTCTGCTACATAAGTTATGTTATACTCACAGACATGATTCAAACAGTTTTAGTAACTTCAGAGTGTTTTCTATCCAAATCTACTAATAATATGCGTATCTTATCTTCTGGGGATGAGTAGCAGGCAGTTGAATTTGGGCGTGAAATGTAGTTAAAAAATACAGAAGTTAACACGGTCACAAACACGGTCCCGTAATGCCACTCTTCTTTTTCTCTTGTCTCGTGTGCCTAACATGTCCAATAACGTCCTATTGGGTCGCTCAACAGGATTACCATGAGGGTGGTAAGGGGTTCATTTGTAATTTGACACCAGTAATGGACCATATTTCCACTATCAACAGACTCAACATTGACCCATTGGTCAACTTTTTATTATTTGACTTAATTATTAACGATTTAATAAAATAGATCTATTTGATTATTATTATTTATTTGTACCGTTAATAATTGATTATTATTTGTACCGTTAATAATGATTATTTATTTGTACCGTTAATAATTGATTATTTATTTGTACCGTTAATAATTGATTATTTATTTAGTGTACCGTTAATAATTGATTATTTATTTGTACCGTTAATAATTGATTATTTATTTGTACCGTTAATAATTGATTATTTATTTGTACCGTTAATAATTGATTATTTATTTGTACCGTTAATAATTGATTATTTATTTGTACCGTTAATAATTGATTATTTATTTGTACCGTTAATAATTGATTATTTATTTGTACCGTTAATAATTGATTATTTATTTGTACCGTTAATAATTGATTATTTATTTGTACCGTTAATAATTGATTATTTATTTGTACCGTTAATAATTGATTATTTATTTGTACCGTTAATAATTGATTATTTATTTGTACCGTTAATAATTGATTATTTATTTGTACCGTTAATAATTTGATTATTTATTTGTACCGTTAATAATTGATTATTTATTTGTACCGTTAATAATTGATTATTTATTTGTACCGTTAATATTGATTATTATTTGTACCGGTTAATAATTGATTATTTATTTGTACCGTTAATAATTGATTATTTATTTGTACCGTTAATAATTGAGTCGTAATAATAAAGTCTGTCCCTTCAAAATAAACGGTTGTTCATTTACCGCACAGCGAGTGTGTGATCGGGACCAGGTCGCTATTCAGGAAGACTTTACCCATGTACTGCAAGGCAGCAGACTTGGACAACCCTGCTTTAGCAGTTTGATCGCTGACAGATTGATTTAAAGAAGCCTGCTAGTAAAATAGATGGTGGTGGTGTGAGAGAAGCCTGCTAGGAAAATAGATGGTGGTGTGAGAGAAGCCTGCTAGGAAAATAGATGGTGGTGTAGGAGAAGCCTGCTAGTAAAATAGATGGTGGTGTGAGAGAAGCCTGCTAGGAAAATAGATGGTGGTGGTGTGAGAGAAGCCTGCTAGGAAAATAGATGGTGGTGGTGTGAGAGAAGCCTGCTAGGAAAATAGATGGTGGTGGTGTGAGAGAAGCCTGCTAGGAAAATAGATGGTGGTGTGAGAGAAGCCTGCTAGTAAACTAGATGGTGGTGTGAGAGAAGCCTGCTAGTATAATAGATGGTGGTGTGAGAGAAGCCTGCTAGTATAATAGATGGTGATGGTGTAAGAGAAGCCTGCTAGTATAATAGATGGTGGTGTAGGAGAAGCCTGCTAGTAAAATAGATGGTGGTGTAAGAGAAGCCTGCTAGTATAATAGATGGTGGTGTGAAAGTAGTGCACTATATAGGGAATAGGGTACCTTTGTATTATGGACAAATCATTCACTAAAACCTAAACTAATCTTGCAATAAATAATGTGGAAATTGATCAAGTTGAGGTGACTAAACTGCTTGGAAGAGAAGAGCCGAAGTGACACATTTTACAGAGTAAACACACACACACACACACACACACACACACACACACACACACACACACACACACACACACACACACACACACACACACACACACACAGGTGAAAGTGTTTGCATTGTGCTAATGCTTCTTTGTATTTTAATTCAGGACTTTTCTGGAGGTGGCTGCTGTAGTACTCAGAGAGGCTTCTTCTTGGGAGTGTGTGTGTAGTAATGAATGAATGGAGTGTGTCTGAGCATCCACAGTAGTTATTGGTTTATCATGCTACAAATCACTATGAGACTGACTGACTGATTGGTTAGCTGGCTGGTTTGGCTGGCTTATTGATTGACTGTATTGCTGACCTACTGACTGATTGGTTGACTGGCTGGCTGGTTGACTTACTGACCTGACTGGCTGGTTGGTTGACTGGCTGGTTGACTGGCTGGCTGGCTGGTTGACTGGCTGGTTGACTTACTGACCCGACTGGATGGCTGGTTGACTTATTGACTGGCTGACTTAATGGATGACTGGCTGACTTTTTTGTATTAATTGTTCAATCTGGTCTGGTACTAACTCTCTCCCCCTCTCTCCCTCCTCTCCCCCTGCAGGGTAACCAGGAGGCCCCTCCCCCTCCAGACTCCAGGACTCAGCCGTACCCCTCCGCCCAATTTGCCCCCCCTCAGAACGGCCTGCCCGCTGAGTTCACCGCCTCACACCCTCACCCTGCGCCCCCAGACTACACAGGACAGCCCCCCGTCAGCGAACACCCTCTCAACATGTACCCCACTTCACAGAACCACAGTGAACAGAGTGGACAGGACACCAGCATACAGACCGTCTCAGCCACAGCCACAGTATGACATCTCTCCTTCATTACAACATCTTGGATATATACTGTTACTGGCATACTGTATATTACTGTTATATATTACTATTTTATACAACAGGTGGATCTAATCCTGAATGCTGATTGGTTAGCACCGGCTAAATCTATAATGTTAAAATGCCCATTTATTCTGTTCCATCTGACTGTGCAATCCACTATCTCATCAGCCCAGCCAGGCAATTTATAAACTTGATCTCCACTATGAAAGTCATCTAGACATTATCTACCATTTCTTTAAGACTAACATTTAGTTTTCAACAGCGGAGGTTTATATCAACCTTGCTGTCTGTCCCTCTGACATTTACAATGTTTCAATATTTAAGTTCGATCTCCAGCTGTCGCAGAGTAATGAATGTGTCGGGAATCGGGACGAGACCTGCAGGCGGGCAGCGTTTCTCAGCCAGGCGAAATCATGAATCAGATGGCATCATCTTCATGGGATCTAAAACAAAGACATGGAAATGGAAAAAGGGGTAAAACAAAATGAAGTGCAGCTAGTTTTCTTTCCAGCTTCCTCTTGAAGTGGTTGTGTTAGCTGTTGTTGTTGGCTAGCTTCTCTTGATGTGGTTGTGTTAGCTGTTGTTGTTGGCTAGCTCCTCTTGAGGTGGTTGTGTTAGCTGTTGTTGTTGGCTAGCTCCTCTTGAAGTGGTTGTGTTAGCTGTTGTTTTTTGGCTAGCTCCTCTTGAGGTGGTTGTGTTAGCTGTTGTTGTTGGCTAGCTCCTCTTGAAGTGGTTGTGTTAGCTGTTGTTGTTGGCTAGCTCCTCTTGAAGTGGTTGTGTTAGCTGTTGTTGTTGGCTAGCGCCTCTTGAGGTGATTGTGTTAGCTGTTGTTGTTGGCTAGCTCCTCTTGAAGTGGTTGTGTTAGCTGTTGTTGTTGGCTAGCTCCTCTTGAAGTGGTTGTGTTAGCTGTTGTTGTTGGCTAGCTCCTCTTGAGGTGATTGTGTTAGCTGTTGTTGTTGGCTAGCTCCTCTTGAAGTGGTTGTGTTAGCTGTTGTTGTTGGCTAGCTCCTCTTGAGGTGGTTGTGTTAGCTGTTGTTGTTGGCTAGCTCCTCTTGAGGTGATTGTGTTAGCTGTTGTTGTTGGCTAGCTCCTCTTGAAGTGGTTGTGTTAGCTGTTGTTGTTGGCTAGCTCCTCTTGAAGTGGTTGTGTTAGCTGTTGTTGTTGGCTAGCTCCTCTTGAAGTGGTTGTGTTAGCTGTTGTTGTTGGCTAGCTCCTCTTGAGGTGGTTGTGTTAGCTGTTGTTGTTGGCTAGCTCCTCTTGAGGTGATTGTGTTAGCTGTTGTTGTTGGCTAGCTCCTCTTGAAGTGGTTGTGTTAGCTGTTGTTGTTGGCTATCTCCTCTTGAAGTGATTGTGTTAGCTGTTGTTGTTGGCTAGCTCCTCTTGAAGTGGTTGTGTTAGCTGTTGTTGTTGGCTAGCTCCTCTTGAGGTGATTGTGTTAGCTGTTGTTGTTGGCTAGCTCCTCTTGAAGTGGTTGTGTTAGCTGTTGTTGTTGGCTAGCTCCTCTTGAGGTGGTTGTGTTAGCTGTTGTTGTTGGCTAGCTCCTCTTGAGGTGATTGTGTTAGCTGTTGTTGTTGGCTAGCTCCTCTTGAAGTGGTTGTGTTAGCTGTTGTTGTTGGCTAGCTCCTCTTGAAGTGGTTGTGTTAGCTGTTGTTGTTGGCTAGCTCCTCTTGAAGTGGTTGTGTTAGCTGTTGTTGTTGGCTAGCTCCTCTTGAGGTGGTTGTGTTAGCTGTTGTTGTTGGCTAGCTCCTCTTGAGGTGATTGTGTTAGCTGTTGTTGTTGGCTAGCTCCTCTTGAAGTGGTTGTGTTAGCTGTTGTTGTTGGCTAGCTCCTCTTGAAGTGGTTGTGTTAGCTGTTGTTGTTGGCTAGCTCCTCTTGAAGTGGTTGTGTTAGCTGTTGTTGTTGGCTAGCTCCTCTTGAAGTGGTTGTGTTAGCTGTTGTTGTTGGCTAGCTCCTCTTGAAGTGGTTGTGTTAGCTGTTGTTGTTGGCTAGCTCCTCTTGAAGTGGTTGTGTTAGCTGTTGTTGTTGGCTAGCTCCTCTTGAAGTGGTTGTGTTAGCTGTTGTTGTTGGCTAGCTCCTCTTGAAGTGGTTGTGTTAGCTGTTGTTGTTGGCTAGCTCCTCTTGAAGTGGTTGTGTTAGCTGTTGTTGTTGGCTAGCTCCTCTTGAGGTGGTTGTGTTAGCTGTTGTTGGCTAGCTCCTCTTGAGGTGGTTGTGTTAGCTGTTGTTGGCTCCAACAGGGTACGTTTTCTTTCCTCATTCTTATGGATGAATCCATATGAATGTCACTAGAAAACAGCCTATTCAGCTGCTTTGCTGTAGGACCTTGAGACTTGTCCCGGAGCCACTGCTGCATTGTCTTGGCTGTGTGCTTAGGGTCGTTGTCCTGTTGGAAGGTGAACCTTCACCCCAGTCTGAGGTCCTGAGTGTCCTGGAGCAGGTTTTCATCAAGGATCTCTCTATACTTTGTTTCGTTCATCTTTCCCTCGATCCTAACTATTCTCCCAGTCCGTGCCGCTGAAAATCATCCCCACAGCATGATGCTGCCACCACCATGCTTCACCGTAGGGATGGTGCCTGGTTTCCTCCAGACGTGACGTTTGGCATCCAGGCCAAAGAGTTCAATCTTGGTTTCATCAGACCAGAGGTCTGAGAGTCTTTAGGTGCCTTTTGGCAAACACCAAGCAGACTGTGGTGTGCCTTTTACAGAGGAGTGGCTTCTGTCTGGCCACTCTACCATAAAGGCCTGATTGGTGGAGTGCTGCAGAGATGGTTGTCCTTCTGGAAGGTTCTCCCATCTCCACAGAGTAACTCTGGGGCTCTGTCAGAGTGACCATCGGGTTCTTGGTCACCTCCCTGACCAAGGCCCTTCTCCCCCGATTGCACAGTTTGGCCAGCTCAGGAAAGGTTTTGGTGGTTCAAAACTTCTTCACTTTAAGAATGACGGAGGCCATTGGGTTCTTGGGGACCTTCAATGTTGCAGACTATTTTTGATACCCTTCCCCAGATCTGTGCCTCGACACAATCCTGTCTTGGAGCTCTAAGATCAATTCCTTCGACCTCATGGCTTGGTTTTTTGCTCTGACATGCATTGTCAACTGTGGGACCTTATATAGACAGGTGTGTGCCTTTCCAAATCATGTCCAATCAATTGAATTTACCACAGGTGTTCTCCAATCAAGTTGTAGAAGCATCTCAAGGATGATCAATGGAGTAGTACATTGATCTAAGTGGTGCATTGATCCTCCGTCGTCCGGGCTTGGCCGGTGCAGGCCGTCATTGTAAATAAGATTTTGTTCTCAAATGACTGTTTGCGTTTGGTCATTATGGGGTATTGTGATGTCATTATGGGGTATTGTGATGTCATTATGGGGTATTGTGATGTCAGTATGGGGTATTGTGATGTCAGTATGGGGTATTGTGATGTCATTATGGGGTATTGTGATGTCATTATGGGGTATTGTGTGTAGATTGACAAGTCATTTTTATTCATTTAATCCATATCAGAATAAGGAAGGCACCCTATTACTGTTATATAATACTTCTGTATACACCAGATCGTCTCCATAGTAAGGCGTGTGTGTGTGTGTGTGTGTGTGTGTGTGTGTGTGTGTGTGTGTGTGTGTGTGTGTGTGTGTGTGTGTGTGTGTGTGTGTGTGTGTGTGTGTGTGTGTGTGTGTGTGTGTGTGTGTGTTGTGTGTGTTTGTGTGTGTGTACACTATACCCTTCACAAGGATGCAGAATTGTACCTAGTGTACACTATACCCTTCACAAGGATGCAGAATTAGACCTAGTGTACACTATACCCTTCACAGGGCTGCAGAATTGGACCTAGTGTACACTATACCCTTCACAGGGCTGCAGAATTGGACCTAGTGTACACTATACCCTTCACAAGGATGCAGAATTGGACCTAGTGTACACTATACCCTTCACAAGGATGCAGAATTAGACCTAGTGTACACTATACCCTTCACAAGGATGCAGAATTAGACCTAGTGTACACTATACCCTTCACAAGGCTGCAGAATTGTACCTAGTGTACACTATACCCTTCACGAGGATGCAGATTTGGACCTAGTGTACACTATACCCTTCACAAGGATGCAGAATTGTACCTAGTGTACACTATACCCTTCACAAGGATGCAGAATTGTACCTAGTGTATACTATACCCTTCACAAGGATGCAGAATTGGACATAGTGTACACTATACCCTTCACAGGGCTGCAGAATTGGACCTAGTGTACACTATACCCTTCACAAGGCTGCAGAATTAGACCTAGTGTACACTATACCCGTCACAATGATGCAGAATTGTACCTAGTGTACACTATACCCTTCACAAGGATGCAGAATTAGACCTAGTGTACACTATACCCTTCACGAGGATGCAGAATTGTACCTAGTGTACACTATACCCTTCACAAGGATGCAGAATTGTACCTAGTGTACACTATACCCTTCACAAGGATTCAGAATTAGACCTAGTGTACACTATACCCTTCACAGGGATGCAGAATTAGACCTAATGTACACTATACCCTTCACAAGGATGCAGAATTGTACCTAGTGTACACTATACCCTTCACAAGGATGCAGAATTGTACCTAGTGTACACTATACCCTTCACAGGGATGCAGAAGTGTACCTAGTGTACACTATACCCTTCACAAGGATGCAGAAGTGTACCTAGTGTACACTATACCCTTCACAGGGATGCAGAAGTGTACCTAGTGTACACTATACCCTTCACAGGGATGCAGAAGTGTACACTATTCTCCTCAGAGCACCAGGTTATCCGAGGCCTTCACAGCAGGTCTCAAGCTGTGTTCTGATTCGTTGTTTCATTAATAGAATTCATCTGATGTTGAAAGCTGTTTTTTTTGGAATGCTTCCGTCTAGACACAAACATCCTGTGGTAGTCATTTGATTTATCATCCCTCTCTCTCTCTCTCATAAATATGTATATTGCCATTCACCCAGAGTGCAATACAATCCAGTATTAGTTTGCATGGTAATGAGAAATATTTTCTCCTTCAAGCACTGAGAAAAACGCTTAGTTTTTATTTTCTTGTTTGTCTTTTTAAAGTTGTTTCATGCATGTGTTAGTCTTTAGCTTGGAAGGAGAGAACTAGGAGAAGAGAAGTGATGAAGGAGAGAACTAGGAGAAGAGAAGTGATGAAGGAGAGAACTAGGAGAAGAGAAGTGATGAAGGAGAGAACTAGGAGAAGAGAAGTGATGAAGGAGAGAGGGGAGACAGAGAGAGAGGAGGGGAGAGAGACGGAAAGAGGGGAGAGGAAGAGAGAAGGAGAGAGCGCAGAGTAAGAGAGACAGAGAGGGGAGAAGGAGAGAGACGGAGAGGGAGAGAGGGAGAGAGGGGAGAGACGTAGTCAGAGGATTTGAGAGACAGGGATAGGAAGAGAGAAGGAGAGAGGGGAAAGGGAGAGAGGGGAGAAGGAGAGATGAGAGAGACGAGTCAGAGGATTTGAGAGAGACAGGGAGAGGAAGAGAGAAGGAGAGAGGGGAGAAGGAGAGATGAGAGAGACAGAGTCAGAGGATTTGAGAGAGACAGGGAGAGGAAGAGAGAAGGAGAGAGGGAGAGAGGCGGAGAGAGGGGAGACGGAGAGAGGGGATGAGAGGGGAGAAGGAGAGAGGGGAGACGGAGAGAGGGGAGGAGAAGGGAGAAGGAGAGAGGGGAGAAGGAGAGAGGGGAGACAGAGAGAGGGAGGAGAGGGGAGAAGGAGAGAGGGGAGAAGGAGAGAGGGGAGACAGAGAGAGGGGAGGAGAGGGGAGAAGGAGAGAGGGGAGAAGGAGAGAGGGGAGACGGAGAGAGGGGAGGAGAGGGGAGAAGGAGAGAGGGGAGGAGAGGGGAGAAGGAGAGGGGAGGAGAGGGGAGAAGGAGAGAGGGGAGAGGGAGAGAGGGGAGGAGAGGGGAGAAGGAGAGAGCGGAGACGGAGAGAGGGGAGGAGAGGGGAGAAGGAGAGAGGGGAGACGGAGAGAGGGGAGGAGAGGGGAGAAGGAGAGAGGGAAGACAGAGAGAGGGGAGGAGAGGGGAGAAGGAGAGAGGGGAGGAGAGGGGAGAAGGAGAGAGCGGAGACGGAGAGAGGGGAGGAGAGGGGAGAAGGAGAGAGGGGAGACGGAGAGAGGGGAGGAGAGGGGAGAAGGAGAGAGGGTGTAGCATCACACTTCTCATAACTCTAGGAAAGACACAGAACAGGAAAATGAGGGGATGAGAGGGGAGAAGGAGAGAGGGGAGACGGAGAGAGGGGAGGAGAAGGGAGAAGGAGAGAGGGGGAGAAGGAGAGAGCAGCAGACTCGTACATTTCCTCAACGAAACAATGTACTGAGCAAATGTCAAATTGGCTTTTTACCAAATTACCGTACAAACAGACCACGTATTCACCCTGCACACCCTAATTGACAATCAAACAAACCAAAACAAAGGCAAAGTCTTCTCATGCTTTGTTGATTTCAAAAAAGCCTTCGACTCAATCTGGCATGAGGGTCTGCTATACAAACTGATGGAAAGCGGTGTTGGGGGTAAAACATACGACATATAAAATCCATGTACACAAACAACAAGTGTGCGGTTAAATTGGCAAAAAACACACACATTTCTTCACACAGGGTCGCGGGGTTAGACAGGGATGCAGCTTAAGCCCCACCCTCTTCAACATATATATCAACGAATTGGCGAGGGCACTAGAAAAGTCTGCAGCACCCGGCCTCCCCCTGCTAGAATCAGAAGTCAAATGTCTGCTGTTTGCTGATGATCTGGTGCTTCTGTCACCAACCAAGGAGGGCCTACAGCAGCACCTAGATCTTATGCACAGATTCTGTCAGACCTGGGGCCCTGACAGTAAATCTCAGTAAGACCAAAATAATGGTGTTCCAAAAAAGGTCCAGTCAACCAGGACCAACAAATACAAATTCCATCTAGAAACTGTTGCCCTAGAGCACACAAAAAACTATACATACCTTGGCCTAAACATCAGCACCACAGGTAACTTCCACAAAGCTGTGAACGATCTGAGAGACAAGGCAAGAAGGGGCATTCTATGCCATCAAAAGAAACATAAATTTCAACATACCAATTAGGATTTGGCTAAAAATACTTGAATCAGTCATAGAGCCCATTGCCCTTTATGGTTGTGAGGTCTGGGGTCCGCTCACCAACCAAGACTTCACAAAATGGGACAAACACCAAATTCAGACTCTGCATGCAGAATTCTGCAAAAATATCCTCCGTGTACAACGTAGAAACACCAAATAATGCATGCAGAGCAGAATTAGGCCGATACCCACTAATTATCAAAATCCAGAAAAGAGCTGTTAAATTCTACAACCACCTAAAAGGAAGCGATTCACAAACCTTCCATAACAAGCCATCACCTACAGAGAGATGAACCTGGAGAAGAGTCCCCTAAGCAAGCTGGTCCTGGGGCTCTGTTCACAAACACAAACACACACTACAGAGCCCCATGACAGCAGCACAATTAGACCAACCAAATCATGAGAAAACAAAAAGATACTACTTAACACATTGGAAAGAATTAACAAAAAAACAGAGCAAACTAGAATGCTATTTGGCCCCTACACAGAGAGTAACACAGCGGCAGAATACCTGACCACTGTGACTGACCCAAAATTAAGGAAAGCCTTGACTATGTCAGAACTCAGTGAGCATAGCCTTGCTATTGAGAAAGGCCCGCCGTAGGCAGACATGGCTCTCAAGAGAAGACAGGCTATGTGCTCACTGCCCACAAAATGAGGTGGAAAACTGAGCTGCACTTCCTAACCTCCTGCCCAATGTATGACCATATTAGAGAGACATATTCCCTCAGATTACACAGATCCACAAAGAATTCGAAACAAATCCAATTTTGAAAAACTCCCATATCTACTGGGTGAAATTCCACATGTGGCCATCACAGCAGCAAGATTTGTGACCTGTTGCCACGAGAAAGGGCAACCAGTGAAGAACAAACCCATTGTAAATACAACCCATATTATGCTTATTTATTTTATCTTGTGTCCTTTAGCCATTTGTACATTGTTAGAACACTGTATATATATATAATATGACATGTGTAATGTCTTTACTGTTTGAAACTTCTGTATGTGTAATGTTTACTGTTAATTTTTGTTGTTTTTCACTTTATAATATTCACTTTGTAATGTTGTCTACCTCACTTGCTTTGGCAATGTTAAACACATGTTTCCCATGCCAATAAAGCCCTTGTGAATTGAATTGAAATTGAATGAAGAGGCGGAGGAGAGGGGAGAAGAAGGAGAGAGGGGAGACAGATGAGAGGGGAGAGAGGGGGGGAGAGGAGACGAGGGGAGGAAGGAGAGAGGGGATAGACGGAGAGAGAGGAGGAGAGGGAGAGAGAGGAGAGAGGGGGGAAGGAGCGAGAGGGGAGGAGGAGGAAGGAGGGGAGGAGGAGAGAGGGGCGGAGAGGAGAGGAGGAGAGAGGGAGAGGGGAGAGAGGGGGAAGGAGATGGGGAGAAGGAGAGCAGAAGCGAAGACAGAGAGAGGGGAGGAAAGGGGAGAAGGAGAGAGGGGAGACGGAGAGAGGGGAGGAGAGGGGAGAAGGAGAGAGGGAAGACAGAAGAGAGGGGAGGAGAGGGGTAGAAGGAGAGAGGGGAGAAGGAGAGAGGGGAGATGGATACGAGGGGAGGAGAGGGGAGAAGGAGAGAGGGGAGGAGAGGGGAGAAGGAGAGGGGGAGACGGAGAGAGGGGGAGGAGAGGGGAGAAGGAGAGAGCGGAGACGGAAGAGAGGGGAGGAGAGGCGGAGGAAGAGGGGAGAAGGAGAGAGGGNGGTAGGTACACCTATAGATCTGTTAGACACTGGGTCTGTACATAGTCATGGTTAGAGGGAATCCTATGGTAGGTACACTATAGCTCTGTTAGGACACTGGGGTCTGTACATAGTCAATGGTTAGAGGGGAATCCTATGGTAGGTACACCTATAGCTCTGTTAGACACTGGGTTCTGTACATAGTCAATGGTGTAGAGGAATCCTATGGTAGGTACACCTATGCTCTGTTTAGACACTGGGGTCTGTACATGTCATGGTTAGAGGGGAATCCTATGGTAGGTACACCTATAGCTCTGTTAGACACTGGTCTGTACATAGTCAATGGTTAGAGGGGAATCCTATGGTAGGTACACCTATAGCTCTGTTAGACACTGGGTCTGTACATAGTCAATGGTTAGAGGGGGAATCCTATGGTAGGTACACCTATAGCTCTGTTCGACACTGGGTCTGTACACAGTCAATGGTTAGAGGGAATCCTATGGTAGGTACACCTATAGCTCTGTTAGACACTGGGTCTGTACATAGTCAATGGTTAGAGGGAATCCTATGGTAGGTACACCTATAGCTCTGTTAGACACGTGGTCATGTAACACAGTCAAATGGTTAGAGGGGAAATCCTATGGTAGGTACACCTAATAACTCGTGTTAGATCACGGGGTCCCCTGTAACACAGTCAATGGGTGTAGAGGGAATCCTAGGGTAGGTACAACCTATTCGCCTCTGTTAGACACTTGGTCGTACATAGGCAATGGTTAGAGGGGAAATCCATTGGTAGGTACAAAACCTATAAGCTTCTGTTAGACACTGGGTCTGTAGCATAGTCATGGTTAGAGGGGAATCCTAGGTAGGGTAACCCTATAGCTCCTGTTAGACACGGGTCTGTACACTAGTCAATGGTTAGAGGGGAATCCTATGGTAGGTACACCTATCGCTCTGTAGACACGGGTCTGTACATAGTCAATGGGTTAGAGGGGATCCTATGGTAGGTACACCTATAGCTCTGGTAGACACTGGGTCTGTACCTAGTCCATGGTTAGAGGGGAATCCTATGGTAGGTACACCTATAGCTCTGTTAGACACTGGGTCTGTACATAGTCAATGGTTAGAGGGGAATCCTATGGTAGGTACACCTATAGCTCTGTTAGACACTGGGTCTGTACATAGTCATGGTTAGAGGGGAATCCTATGGTAGGTACACCTATAGCTCTGTTAGACACTGGGTCTGTACATAGTCAATGGTTAGAGGGGAATCCTATGGTAGGTACACCCTATAGCTCTGTTAGACACTGGGTCTGTACATAGTCAATGGTTAGAGGGGAATCCTATGGTAGGTACACCTATAGCTCTGTTAGACACTGGGGTCTGTACATAGTCAATGGTTAGAGGGGAATCCTATGGTAGGTACACCTATAGCTCTGTTAGACACTGGGTCTGTACATAGTCAATGGTTAGAGGGGAATCCTATGGTAGGTACACCTATAGCTCTGTTAGACACTGGGTCTGTACATAGTCAATGGTTAGAGGGGAATCCTATGGTAGGTACACCTATAGCTCTGTTAGACACTGGGTCTGTACACAGTCAATGGTTAGAGGGGAATCCTATGGTAGGTACACCTATAGCTCTGTTAGACACTGGGTCTGTACATAGTCAATGGTTAGAGGGGAATCCTATGGTAGGTACACCTATAGCTCTGTTAGACACTGGGTCTGTACATAGTCAATGGTTAGAGGGGAATCCTATGGTAGGTACACCTATAGCTCTGTTAGACACTGGGTCTGTACATAGTCAATGGTTAGAGGGGAATCCTATGGTAGGTACACCTATAGCTCTGTTAGACACTGGGTCTGTACACAGTCAATGGTTAGAGGGGAATCCTATGGTAGGTACACCTATAGCTCTGTTAGACACTGGGTCTGTACATAGTCAATGGTTAGAGGGGAATCCTATGGTAGGTACACCTATAGCTCTGTTAGACACTGGGTCTGTACATAGTCAATGGTTAGAGGGAATCCTATGGTAGGTACACCTATAGCTCTGTTAGACACTGGGTCTGTACACAGTCAATGGTTAGAGGGGAATCCTATGGTAGGTACACCTATAGCTCTGTTAGACACTGGGTCTGTACACAGTCAATGGTTAGAGGGGAATCCTATGGTAGGGTACACCTATAGCTCTGTTAGACACTGGGTCTGTACACAGTCAATGGTTAGAGGGGAATCCTATGGTAGGTACACCTATAGCTCTGTTAGACACTGGGTCTGTACATAGTCAATGGTTAGAGGGGAATCCTATGGTAGGTACACCTATAGCTCTGTTAGACACTGGGTCTGTACATAGTCAATGGTTAGAGGGAATCCTATGGTAGGTACACCTATAGCTCTGTTAGACACTGGGTCTGTACACAGTCAATGGTTAGAGGGGAATCCTATGGTAGGTACACCTATAGCTCTGTTAGACACTGGGTCTGTACATAGTCAATGGTTAGAGGGGAATCCTATGGTAGGTACACCTATAGCTCTGTTAGACACTGGGTCTGTACATAGTCAATGGTTAGAGGGGAATCCTATGGTAGGTACACCTATAGCTCTGTTAGACACTGGGGTCTGTACACAGTCAATGGTTAGAGGGGAATCCTATGGTAGGTACACCTATAGCTCTGTTAGACACTGGGTCTGTACACAGTCAATGGTTTAGAGGGGAATCCTATGGTAGGTACACCTATAGCTCTGTTAGACACTGGGTCTGTACATAGTCAATGGTTAGAGGGGAATCCTATGGTAGGTACACCTATAGCTCTGTTAGACACTGGGTCTGTACATAGTCAATGGTTAGAGGGGAATCCTATGGTAGGTACACCTATAGCTCTGTTAGACACTGGTCTGTACACAGTCAATGGTTAGAGGGGAATCCTATGGTAGGTACACCTATAGCTCTGTTAGACACTGGGTCTGTACATAGTCAATGGTTAGAGGGGAATCCTATGGTAGGTACACCTATAGCTCTGTTAGACACTGGGTCTGTACACAGTCAATGGTTAGAGGGGAATCCTATGGTAGGTACACCTATAGCTCTGTTAGACACTGGGTCTGTACATAGTCAATGGTTAGAGGGGAATCCTATGGTAGGTACACCTATAGCTCTGTTAGACACTGGGTCTGTACATAGTCAATGGTTAGAGGGGAATCCTATGGTAGGTACACCTATAGCTCTGTTAGACACTGGGTCTGTACACAGTCAATGGTTAGAGGGGAATCCTATGGTAGGTACACCTATAGCTCTGTTAGACACTGGGTCTGTACATAGTCAATGGTTAGAGGGGAATCCTATGGTAGGTACACCTATAGCTCATCCCTTGGCAGTAGTACTGTAGATTACTTTATCACATTCATATTATATTTTACCTCAACCCAGAGTCTCTCAGAGGGTTCACAGTCAGGCAACTAACACCCCCCAATCAGATCACAGCAAAATCACAGTCTACTTAATCACTGACCTCAACCCTGAGTCTCTCAGAGGGTTCACAGTCAGGCAACTAACACCCCCCAATCAGATCACAGCAAAATCACAGTCTACTTAATCACTGACCTCAACCCAGAGTCTCTCAGAGTGTTCACAGTCAGGCAACTAACACCCCCAATCAGATCACAGCAAAATCACAGTCTACTTAATCACTGACCTCAACCCAGACTCTCTCAGAGGGTTCACAGTCAGGCAACTAACACCCCCCAATCAGATCACAGCAAAATCACAGTCTACTTAATCACTGACCTCAACCCAGAGTCTCTCAGAGCGTTTACAGTCAGGCAACTAACACCCCCCAATCAGATCACAGACATAAATCACAGTCTACTTAATCACTGACCTCAACCCTGAGTCTCTCAGAGGGTTCACAGTCAGGCAACTAACACCCAATCAGATCACAGCAAAATCACAGTCTACTTAATCACTGACCTCAACCCTGAGTCTCTCAGAGTGTTTACAGTCAGGCAACTAACACCCAATCAGATCACAGACATAAATCACAGTGGTCCGGGTTTGGCCAGTATATTCAGTCATTATAATTAAGAATTTGTTCTTAACTTGTCTAGTTAAATAAAGGGTTAATAAACACATAAGATACTTTACTTACATAAGATACTTGAACAAAACTCACTCATGAGGCATCGAAGCCAAAGGAACTGAATGATATTAAGACAGAGACAGATGGAAGGAAAGTAGAGAAACCTACTGAGAAAACAATTAGGCAACAACACATTCAATGCCTTTTAGACAACTTCCTGGACGTGAAAGACAACTTCCTGGATGT
>NW_022261983.1:19503807-19518807 GCF_002021735.2 Oncorhynchus kisutch
AGACTGTATAGGACTGGGTCTGTCTCTATAGGATATATAGACAGTAGAGGACTGGGTCTATAGGGTATATAGACAGTAGAGGACTGGGTCTATAGGGTATATAGACAGTAGAGGACTGGGTCTGTCTCTATAGGATATATAGACAGTAGAGGACTGGGTCTGTCTCTATAGGGTATATAGACAGTAGAGGCCTGGGTCTGTCTCTATAGGGTATATAGACAGTAGAGGACTGGGTCTGTCTCTATAGGGTATATAGACAGTAGAGGACTGGGTCTGTCTCTATAGTGTATATAGACAGTAGAGGACTGGGTCTGTCTCTATAGGGTATATAGACAGTAGAGGACTGGGTCTGTCTCTATAGGATATATAGACAGTAGAGGACTGGGTCTGTCTCTATAGGGTATATAGACAGTAGAGGACTGGGTCTGTCTCTATAGGGTATATAGACTGTATAGGACTGGGTCTGTCTCTATAGGATATATAGACAGTAGAGGACTGGGTCTATAGGGTATATAGACAGTAGAGGACTGGGTCTGTCTCTATAGGATATATAGACAGTAGAGGACTTGGTCTGTCTCTATAGGATATATAGAGAGTAGAGGACTGGGTCTATAGGGTATATAGACAGTAGCGGACTGGACTGTCTCTATAGGGTATATAGACAGTAGAGGACTGGGTCTGTCTCTATAGGATATATAGACAGTAGAGGACTGGGTCTGTCTCTATAGGGTATATAGACAGTAGAGGACTGGGTCTGTCTCTATAGGGTATATAGACAGTAGAGGACTGGGTCTGTCTCTATAGGGTATATAGACAGTAGAGGCCTGGGTCTGTCTCTATAGGTTATAGGGACAGTAGAGGACTGGGTCTGTCTCTATAGGGTATATAGACAGTAGAGGACTGGGTCTGTCTCTATAGGATATAGGGACAGTAGAGGACTGGGTCTGTCTCTATAGGGTATATAGACAGTAGAGGACTGGGTCTGTCTCTATAGGGTATATAGACAGTAGAGGACTGGGTCTGTCTCTATAGGGTATATAGACAGTAGAGGACTGGGTCTGTCTCTATAGGGTATATAGACAGTAGAGGACTGGGTCTGTCTCTATAGGATATATAGACAGTAGAGGATGGGGTCTGTCTCTATAGGGTATATAGACAGTAGAGGACTGGGTCTGTCTCTATAGGATATATAGACAGTAGAGGACTGGGTCTATAGGGTATATAGACTGTATAGGACTGGTTCTGTCTCTATAGGATATATAGACAGTAGAGGACTTGGTCTGTCTCTATAGGATATATAGAGAGTAGAGGACTGGGTCTATAGGGTATATAGACAGTAGAGGACTGGGTCTATAGGGTATATAGACTGTATAGGACTGGGTCTGTCTCTATAGGGTATATAGACAGTAGAGGACTGGATCTGTCTCTATAGGGTATATAGACAGTAGAGGACTGGGTCTGTCTCTATAGGATATATAGACAGTAGAGGACTGGGTCTATAGGGTATATAGGGTATATAGACAGTAGAGGACTGGGTCTATAGGGTATATAGGCAGTAGAGGACTGGGTCTGTCTCTATAGGGTATATAGACAGTAGAGGACTGGGTCTGTCTCTATAGGGTATATAGACAGTAGAGGACTGGGTCTGTCTCTATAGGGTATATAGACAGTAGAGGACTGGGTCTGTCTCTATAGGATATATAGACAGTAGAGGACTGGGTATGTCTCTATAGTGTATATAGACAGTAGAGGACTGGGTCTGTCTCTATAGGGTATATAGACAGTAGAGGACTGGGTCTGTCTCTATAGGATATATAGACAGTAGAGGACTGGGTCTGTCTCTATAGGGTATATAGACAGTAGAGGACTGGGTCTGTCTCTATAGGGTATATAGACTGTATAGGACTGGGCCTGTCTCTATAGGATATATAGACTGTATAGGACTGGGTCTGTCTCTATAGGGTATATAGACTGTATAGGACTGGGTCTGTCTCTATAGGATATATAGACAGTAGAGGACTGGGTCTATAGGGTATATAGACAGTAGAGGACTGGGTCTGTCTCTATAGGATATATAGACAGTAGAGGACTTGGTCTGTCTCTATAGGATATATAGAGAGTAGAGGACTGGGTCTATAGGGTATATAGACAGTAGCGGACTGGACTGTCTCTATAGGGTATATAGACAGTAGAGGACTGGGTCTGTCTCTATAGGACATATAGACAGTAGAGGACTGGGTCTGTCTCTATAGGGTATATAGACAGTAGAGGACTGGGTCTGTCTCTATAGGGTATATAGACAGTAGAGGACTGGGTCTATAGGGTATATAGACAGTAGAGGACTGGGTCTGTCTCTATAGGGTATATAGACAGTAGAGGACTGGGTCTGTCTCTATAGGATATATAGACAGTAGAGGACTGGGTCTATAGGGTATATAGACTGTATAGGACTGGGTCTGTCTCTATAGGGTATATAGACAGTAGAGGACTGGATCTGTCTCTATAGGGTATATAGACAGTAGAGGACTGGGTCTGTCTCTATAGGATATATAGACAGTAGAGGACTGGGTCTATAGGGTATATAGGGTATATAGACAGTAGAGGACTGGGTCTATAGGGTATATAGGCAGTAGAGGACTGGGTCTGTCTCTATAGGGTATATAGACAGTAGAGGACTGGGTCTGTCTCTATAGGGTATATAGACAGTAGAGGACTGGGTCTGTCTCTATAGGGTATATAGACAGTAGAGGACTGGGTCTGTCTCTATAGGATATATAGACAGTAGAGGACTGGGTCTGTCTCTATAGGATATAGGGACAGTAGAGGACTGGGTCTGTCTCTATAGGGTATATAGACAGTAGAGGACTGGGTCTGTCTCTATAGGGTATATAGACAGTAGAGGACTGGGTATGTCTCTATAGTGTATATAGACAGTAGAGGACTGGGTCTGTCTCTATAGGGTATATAGACAGTAGAGGACTGGGTCTGTCTCTATAGGATATATAGACAGTAGAGGACTGGGTCTGTCTCTATAGGGTATATAGACAGTAGAGGACTGGGTCTGTCTCTATAGGGTATATAGACTGTATAGGACTGGGCCTGTCTCTATAGGATATATAGACTGTATAGGACTGGGTCTGTCTCTATAGGGTATATAGACTGTATAGGACTGGGTCTGTCTCTATAGGATATATAGACAGTAGAGGACTGGGTCTATAGGGTATATAGACAGTAGAGGACTGGGTCTGTCTCTATACGATATATAGACAGTAGAGGACTTGGTCTGTCTCTATAGGATATATAGAGAGTAGAGGACTGGGTCTATAGGGTATATAGACAGTAGCGGACTGGACTGTCTCTATAGGGTATATAGACAGTAGAGGACTGGGTCTGTCTCTATAGGACATATAGACAGTAGAGGACTGGGTCTGTCTCTATAGGGTATATAGACAGTAGAGGACTGGGTCTGTCTCTATAGGGTATATAGACAGTAGAGGACTGGGTCTATAGGGTATATAGACAGTAGAGGACTGGGTCTGTCTCTATAGGGTATATAGACAGTAGAGGACTGGTTCTATGGGGTATATAGACAGTAGAGGACTGGGTCTGTCTCTATAGGGTATATAGACAGTAGAGGACTGGGTCTGCCTCTATAGGATATATAGAGAGTAGAGGACTGGGTCTATAGGGTATATAGACAGTAGAGGACTGGGTCTGTCTCTATAGGGTATATAGACAGTAGAGGACTAGATCTGTCTCTATAGGGTATATAGACAGTAGAGGACTGGGTCTGTCTCTATAGGGTATATAGACAGTAGAGGACTGGGTCTGTCTCTATAGGGTATATAGACAGTAGAGGACTGGGTCTGTCTCTATAGGGTATATAGACAGTAGAGGACTGGGTCTGTCTCTATAGGGTATATAGACAGTAGAGGACTGGGTCTGTCTCTATAGGGTATATAGACAGTAGAGGACTGGGTCTGTCTCTATAGGGTATATAGACAGTAGAGGACTGGGTCTGTCTCTATAGGGTATATAGACAGTAGAGGCCTGGGTCTGTCTCTATAGGGTATATAGACAGTAGAGGACTGGGTCTGTCTCTATAGGATATAGGGACAGTAGAGGACTGGGTCTGTCTCTATAGGGTATATAGACAGTAGAGGACTGGGTCTGTCTCTATAGGATATAGGGACAGTAGAGGACTGGGTCTGTCTCTATAGGGTATATAGACAGTAGAGGACTGGATCTGTCTCTATAGGATATATAGACAGTAGAGGACTGGGTCTGTCTCTATAGGGTATATAGACAGTAGAGGACTGGGTCTGTCTCTATAGGGTATATAGACAGTAGAGGACTTGGTCTGTCTCTATAGGATATATAGACAGTAGAGGACTGGGTCTGTCTCTATAGGATATATAGACAGTAGAGGACTGGGTCTGTCTCTATAGGGTATATAGACAGTAGAGGACTGGGTCTATAGGGTATATAGACAGTAGAGGACTGGGTCTGTCTCTATAGGGTATATAGACAGTAGAGGACTGGGTCTATAGGGTATATATACAGTAGAGGACTGGGTCTATAGGGTATATAGACAGTAGAGGACTGGGTCTGTCTCTATAGGGTATATAGACAGTAGAGGACTGGGTCTATAGGGTATATATACAGTAGAGTACTGGGTCTATAGGGTATATATACAGTAGAGGACTGGGTCTATAGGGTATATAGACAGTAGAGGACTGGATCTGTCTCTATAGGGTATATAGACAGTAGAGGACTGGGTCTGTCTCTATAGGATATAGGGACAGTAGAGGACTGGGTCTGTCTCTATAGGGTATATAGACAGTAGAGGACTGGGTCTGTCTCTATAGGATATAGGGACAGTAGAGGACTGGGTCTGTCTCTATAGGGTATATAGACAGTAGAGGACTGGGTCTGTCTCTATAGGGTATATAGACAGTAGAGGACTGGGTATGTCTCTATAGTGTATATAGACAGTAGAGGACTGGGTCTGTCTCTATAGGGTATATAGACAGTAGAGGACTGGGTCTGTCTCTATAGGATATATAGACAGTAGAGGACTGGGTCTGTCTCTATAGGGTATATAGACAGTAGAGGACTGGGTCTGTCTCTATAGGGTATATAGACTGTATAGGACTGGGTCTGTCTCTATAGGATATATAGACAGTAGAGGACTGGGTCTATAGGGTATATAGACAGTAGAGGACTGGGTCTGTCTCTATAGGATATATAGACAGTAGAGGACTTGGTCTGTCTCTATAGGATATATAGAGAGTAGAGGACTGGGTATATAGGGTATATAGACAGTAGCGGACTGGACTGTCTCCATAGGGTATATAGACAGTAGAGGACTGGGTCTGTCTCTATAGGACATATAGACAGTAGAGGCCTGGGTCTGTCTCTATAGGGTATATAGACAGTAGAGGACTGGGTCTGTCTCTATAGGGTATATAGACAGTAGAGGACTGGGTCTGTCTCTATAGGGTATATAGACAGTAGAGGACTGGGTCTATAGGGTATATAGACAGTAGAGGACTGGGTCTATAGGGTATATAGACAGTAGAGGACTGGGTCTGTCTCTATAGGGTATATAGACAGTAGAGGACTGGGTCTGTCTCTATAGGACATATAGACAGTAGAGGCCTGGGTCTGTCTCTATAGGGTATATAGACAGTAGAGGACTGGGTCTGTCTCTATAGGGTATATAGACAGTAGAGGACTGGGTCTGTCTCTATAGGGTATATAGACAGTAGAGGACTGGGTCTATAGGGTATATAGACAGTAGAGGACTGGTTCTATAGGGTATATAGACAGTAGAGGACTGGGTCTGTCTCTATAGGGTATATAGACAGTAGAGGACTGGGTCTGCATCTATAGGATATATAGAGAGTAGAGGACTGGGTCTATAGGGTATATAGACAGTAGAGGACTGGGTCTGTCTCTATAGGGTATATAGACAGTAGAGGACTGGGTCTGTCTCTATAGGGTATATAGACAGTAGAGGACTGGGTCTGTCTCTATAGGGTATATAGACAGTAGAGGACTGGGTCTGTCTCTATAGGGTATATAGACAGCAGAGGACTGGGTCTGTCTCTATAGGGTATATAGACAGTAGAGGACTGGGTCTGTCTCTATAGGGTATATAGACAGTAGAGGACTGGGTCTGTCTCTATAGGGTATATAGACAGTAGAGGACTGGGTCTGTCTCTATAGGGTATATAGACAGTAGAGGACTGGATCTGTCTCTATAGGGTATATAGACAGTAGAGGACTGGGTCTGTCTCTATAGGGTATATAGACAGTAGAGGACTGGGTCTGTCTCTATAGGATATAGGGACAGTAGAGGACTGGGTCTGTCTCTATAGGGTATATAGACAGTAGAGGACTGGGTCTGTCTCTATAGGATATAGGGACAGTAGAGGACTGGGTCTGTCTCTATAGGGTATATAGACAGTAGAGGACTGGATCTGTCTCTATAGGATATATAGACAGTAGAGGACTGGGTCTTTCTCTATAGGGTATATAGACAGTAGAGGACTGGGTCTGTCTCTATAGGGTATGTAGACAGTAGAGGACTTGGTCTGTCTCTATAGGATATATAGACAGTAGAGGACTGGGTCTGTCTCTATAGGATATATAGACAGTAGAGGACTGGGTCTGTCTCTATAGGGTACATAGACAGTAGAGGACTGGGTCTATAGGGTATATAGACAGTAGAGGACTGGGTCTGTCTCTATAGGGTATATAGACAGTAGAGGACTGGGTCTATAGGGTATATATACAGTAGAGGACTGGGTCTATAGGGTATATATACAGTAGAGGACTGGGTCTATAGGGTATATATACAGTAGAGCACTGGGTCTATAGGGTATATAGACAGTAGAGGACTGGATCTGTCTCTATAGGGTATATAGACAGTAGAGGACTGGGTCTGTCTCTATAGGATATATAGACAGTAGAGGACTGGATCTGTCTCTATAGGGTATATAGACAGTAGAGGACTGGGTCTGTCTCTATAGGTTATATAGACAGTAGAGGACTGGGTCTGTCTCTATTGGATATATAGACAGTAGAGGACAGGGTCTGTCTCTATAGGATATATAGACAGTAGAGGACTGGGTCTATAGGGTATATAGACAGTAGAGGACTGGGTCTGTCTCTATAGGGTATATAGACAGTAGAGGACTGGATCTGTCTCTATAGGGTATATAGACAGTAGAGGACTGGGTCTGTCTCTATAGGATATATAGACAGTAGAGGACTGGGTCTGTCTCTATAGGATTTATAGACAGTAGAGGACTGGGTCTGTCTCTATAGGGGATATAGACAGTAGAGGACTGGGTCTGTCTCTATAGGGTATATAGACAGTAGAGGACTGGGTCTGTCTCTATAGGATATATAGACAGTAGAGGACTGGGTCTGTCTCTATAGGATATATAGACAGTAGAGGACTGGGTCTGTCTCTATAGGATATATAGACAGTAGAGGACTGGGTCTGCCTCTATAGGGTATATAGACAGTAGAGGACTTGGTCTGTCTCTATAGGGTATATAGACAGTAGAGGACTGGGTCTGTCTCTATAGGGTATATAGACTGTATAGGACTGGGTCTGTCTCTATAGGATATATAGACAGTAGAGGACTGGGTCTATAGGGTATATAGACAGTAGAGGACTGGGTCTGTCTCTATAGGGTATATAGACAGTAGAGGACTGGGTCTATAAGGGTATATAGACAGTAGAGGACTGGGTCTGTCTCTATAGGATATATAGACAGTAGAGGACTGGGTCTATAAGGGTATATAGACAGTAGAGGACTGGGTCTGTCTCTATAGGGTATATAGACAGTAGAGGACTGGGTCTGTCTCTATAGGGTATATAGACAGTAGAGGACTGGGTCTATAGGGTATATATACAGTAGAGGACTGGGTCTATAGGGTATATATACAGTAGAGGACTGGGTCTATAGGGTATATATACAGTAGAGGACTGGGTCTATAGGGTATATAGACAGTAGAGGACTGGATCTGTCTCTATAGGGTATATAGACAGTAGAGGACTGGGTCTGTCTCTATAGGATATATAGACAGTAGAGGACTGGATCTGTCTCTATAGGGTATATAGACAGTAGAGGACTGGGTCTGTCTCTATAGGGTATATAGACAGTAGAGGACTGGGTCTGTCTCTATTGGATATATAGACAGTAGAGGACTGGGTCTATAAGGGTATATAGACAGAAGAGGACTGGGTCTGTCTCTATAGGGTATATAGACAGTAGAGGACTGGATCTGTCTCTATAGGGTATATAGACAGTAGAGGACTGGGTCTATAGGGTATATAGGCAGTAGAGGACTGGGTCTGTCTCTATAGGGTATATAGACAGTAGAGGACTGGGTCTGTCTCTATAGGGTATATAGACAGTAGAGGACTGGGTCTGTCTCTATAGGATATATAGACAGCAGAGGACTGGGTCTGTCTCTATAGGATATATAGACAGTAGAGGACTGGGTCTATAGGGTATATAGGCAGTAGAGGACTGGGTCTGTCTCTATAGGGTATATAGACAGTAGAGGACTGGGTCTGTCTCTATAGTGTATATAGACAGTACAGGACTGGGTCTGTCTCTATTGGATATATAGACAGTAGAGGACTGGGTCTGTCTCTATAGGATATATAGACAGTAGAGGACTGGGTCTGTCTCTATAGGGTATATAGACAGTAGAGGACTGGGTCTGTCTCTATAGGGTATATAGACAGTAGAGGACTGGGTCTGTCTCTATAGGGTATATAGACAGTAGAGGACTGGGTCTGGTTTATAAACAGACCCAGTCGACAGAAAGGCAGCGCTGCTCTCGGATCAGCTTTCTCCATTCAAGTCTTACCTTAACATTATCATTGTTCCACAATTCTGACGTCGTATCAGTTTCTAGAGAGATATGAATCACCTAATGGCCAGAGACATTGAGGTGGTTTAATTTCCCAATAATAACGCTCTCTATCCCTGGTTTGTTTACCTCTTCACGGTGCACATGTTATTACAGCCTGCAATTAGCTAAATGGAAGTCAACTGAATAAACATGACATTTATTTCTAGTATTAATCAGTGCTTGACTTGGGCTGAAATAGGTGTCGGTGCTGTTTAGGAGCAGGAGCTCTACAATACTGTTTTAGATAATATTCTATAAGAGGGACAGGAACTCTACAATACTGTTTTAGATGATATTCTATAAGAGGAACAGGAACTCTACAATACTGTTTTAGATGATATTCTATAAGAGGAACAGGAACTCTACAATACTGTTTTAGATGATATTCTATAAGAGGGACAGGAACTCTACAATACTGTTTTAGATGATATTCTATAAGAGGAACAGGAACTCTACAATACTGTTTTAGATGATATTCTATAAGAGGGACAGGAACTCTACAATACTGTTTTAGATGATATTCTATAAGAGGGACAGGAACTCTACAATACTGTTTTAGATGATATTCTATAAGAGGAACAGGAACTCTACAATACTGTTTTAGATGATATTCTATAAGAGGGACAGGAACTCTACAATACTGTTTTAGATGATATTCTATAAGAGGGACAGGAACTCTACAATACTGTTTTAGATGATATTCTATAAGAGGGACAGGAACTCTACAATACTGTTTTAGATGATATTCTATAAGAGGAACAGGAACTCTACAATACTGTTTTAGATGATATTCTATAAGAGGGACAGGAACTCTACAATACTGTTTTAGATGATATTCTATAAGAGGGACAGGAACTCTACAATACTGTTTTAGATGATATTCTATAAGAGGGACAGGAACTCTACAATACTGTTTTAGATGATATTCTATAAGAGGAACAGGAACTCTACAATACTGTTTTAGATGATATTCTATAAGAGGGACAGGAACTCTACAATACTGTTTCAGATGATATTCTATAAGAGGGACAGGAACTCTACAATACTGTTTTAGATTATATTCTATAAGAGGGACAGGAACTCTACAATACTGTTTTAGATGATATTCTATAAGAGGGACAGGAACTCTACAATACTGTTTTAGATTATATTCTATAAGAGGAACAGGAACTCTACAATACTGTTTTAGATGATATTCTATAAGAGGGACAGGAACTCTACAATACTGTTTTAGATGATATTCTATAAGAGGGACAGGAACTCTACAATACTGTTTTAGATGATATTCTATAAGAGGGACAGGAACTCTACAATACTGTTTTAGATGATATTCTATAAGATGGACAGGAACTCTACAATACTGTTTTAGATGATATTCTATAAGAGGGACAGGAACTCTACAATACTGTTTTAGATGATATTCTATAAGAGGAACAGGAACTCTACAATACTGTTTTAGATGATATTCTATAAGAGGGACAGGAACTCTACAATACTGTTTTAGATGATATTCTATAAGAGGGACAGGAACTCTACAATACTGTTTTAGATGATATTCTATAAGAGGAACAGGAACTCTACAATACTGTTTTAGATGATATTCTATAAGAGGGACAGGAACTCTACAATACTGTTTTAGATGATATTCTATAAGAGGAACAGGAACTCTACAATACTGTTTTAGATGATATTCTATAAGAGGGACAGGAACTCTACAATACTGTTTTAGATGATATTCTATAAGAGGGACAGGAACTCTACAATACTGTTTTAGATGATATTCTATAAGAGGGACAGGAACTCTACAATACTGTTTTAGATGATATTCTATAAGAGGAACAGGAACTCTACAATACTGTTTTAGATGATATTCTATAAGAGGGACAGGAACTCTACAATACTGTTTTAGATGATATTCTATAAGAGGGACAGGAACTCTACAATACTGTTTTAGATGATATTCTATAAGAGGGACAGGAACTCTACAATACTGTTTTAGATGATATTCTGTCAGAGGAACAGGAACTGAAGCAGTAGTAAATCGGTGTCGGTACGCATCTTCTAAGTGCTCCTGCCCAAGTCAGGAAGTGATATTATTGCATGATATTGTCCTATGTAGCCTCTACTGTGGGATAATTATATTTAAATGCAGTCATCTGGGTTTTCTTATTGCAGCGTCTGTTTATCCTTCTCTTGTTTGTAACTATTGGCAACTTCCTTGTGACTTTATTGCTGTTCACACAGAACCAAACATCTTGATTCTATGTTCAGCGGAGATCTTCTGTGTATATAACGTGACGCGGTACACAAAAAGGGTTCCAAAAGGGTTCTTCAGCTGGAGAGGTAGAACCCTTTTGGATTCCAGGTAGTACACTTTTGGGGTTTTTGGGTAAGGGTTCTATCTGGAACCAAAAGTGTTCTACCTGGAACCAAAATAGTTCTACCAGTAACCAAAAAGGGTTCTTCAAAAGGTTATTCTATGGGGACATCTGAAGAACCCTTTGAGGTTCTAGATAGCACCTTCTTGTTCTAAGTGTAGAGTGTATGTTTCTCCCTCCCTCTCCTTCTCCCCTCCCTCCCTCCCTCCCTCCCTCCCTCCCTCCCTCCCTCCCTCCCTCCCTCCCTCCCTCCCTCCCTCCCTCCCTCCCTCCCTCCCTCCCTCCCCTTTCTCTCCCCTCCCCCCTCCCTCCTTCCCTCCCCTCCTCCCCTCCTCCCCCCTCCCTCCCATTTCTCTTCCCTCCCCTCCTCCCCCCTCCCTCCCCTCCCTCCCTCCCCTTTCCTCCTCCCCCCTCCCTCCCTCCCCTTTCTCTTCCCTCCCCTCCTCTCCTCCTCCCCCCTCCTTCCCTCCCTCCCTCCCTCCCTCCCTCCTCCCCTCCTCCTCTCCTCCCCTCCCTCCCTCCCTCCCTCCCTCCCTCCCTCCCTCCTCCCCACAGCAGACAGAGGAGGAGTCTCAGACAGACAGTCAGCAGCAGAGCCAGGCGTCTGACAGTTGTAACAGTAAGACTCAACCCAAGCGTCTCCATGTCTCCAACATACCCTTCAGATTCAGGGACCCAGACCTCAGGCAAATGTTCGGCGTGAGTATTACACTACAATTACTGATGTTATCTCCCATAAGTGCGACTCCATGCTACTCCATGCTAAATGCTACTCCATGCTACTCCATGCTAAATGCTACTCCATGCTACTCCATGCTACTCCATGCTAAATTCTACTCCATGCTACTCCATGCTACTCCATGCTAAATGCTACTCCATGCTACTCCATGCTACTCCATGCTAAATGCTACTCCATGCTACTCCATGCTACTCCATGCTACTCCATGCTAAATGCTACTCCATGTGCTGTACCACTGAACAATCCTGCATTAAAGAATGTCATTGACTCTGGCTTTGTTTTCTGTCTTTCCTTCCAGCAATTTGGTCAAATCTTAGACGTTGAAATCATTTTTAACGAGCGGGGCTCTAAGGTAGGTGATGCGTTGTGTTTCTCTTCTGCATGGTAGTTGTTAGAGGAAGCTAGAGGTTAGAGATGTGTTAGAGGAAGCTAGAGGTTAGAGATGTGTTAGAGGAAGCTAGAGGTTAGAGATGTGCTAGAGGTTAGAGATGTGTGTTAGAGGAAGCTAGAGGTTAGAGATGTGCTAGAGGAACCTAGAGGTTAGAGATGTGTTAGAGGAAGCTAGAGGTTAGAGATGTGCTAGAGGTTAGAGATGTGTTAGAGGTTAGAGATGTGTTAGAGGTTAGAGATGTGCTAGAGGTTAGAGATGTGTTAGAGGAAGCTAGAGGTTAGAGATGTGCTAGAGGTTAGAGATGTGTTAGAGGTTAGAGATGTGTTAGAGTTTAGAGATGTGTTAGAGGTTAGAGATGTGCTAGAGGTTAGAGATGTGTTAGAGGAAGCTAGAGGTTAGAGATGTGTTAGAGGTTAGAGATGTGCTAGAGGTTAGAGATGTGCTAGAGGTTAGAGATGTGCTAGAGGTTAGAGATGTGTTAGAGGTTAGAGATGTGCTAGAGGAAGCTAGAGGTTAGAGATGTGCTAGAGGAAGTTAGAGGTTAGAGATGTGCTAGAGGTTAGAGATGTGCTAGAGGTTAGAGATGTGCTAGAGGTTAGAGATGTGCTAGAGGTTAGAGATGTGCTAGAGGTTAGAGATGTTTTAGAGGAAGCTAGAGGTTAGAGATGTGCTAGAGGATAGAGATGTGTTAGAGGAACCTAGAGGTTAGAGATGTGCTAGAGGATAGAGATGTGTTAGAGGAAGCTAGAGGTTAGAGATGTGCTAGAGGATAGAGATGTGTTAGAGGAAGCTAGAGGTTAGAGATGTTTTAGAGGAAGCTAGAGGATAGAGATGTGCTAGAGGTTAGAGATGTGCTAGAGGTTAGAGATGTGCTAGAGGTTAGAGATGTGCTAGAGGTTAGAGATGTGTTTTAGAGGAAGCTAGAGGTTAGAGATGTGCTAGAGGTTAGAGATGTGCTAGAGGTTAGAGATGTGCTAGAGGTTAGAGATGTGTTTTAGAGGAAGCTAGAGGTTAGAGATGTGTTTTAGAGGAAGCTAGAGGTTAGAGATGTGCTAGAGGTTAGAGATGTGCTAGAGGTTAGAGATGTGCTAGAGGTTAGAGATGTGCTAGAGGTTAGAGATGTTTTAGAGGAAGTTAGAGGTTAGAGATGTGCTAGAGGTTAGAGATGTGCTAGAGGTTAGAGATGTTTTAGAGGAACCTAGAGGTTAGAGATGTTTTAGAGGAAGCTAGAGGTTAGAGATGTGCTAGAGGTTAGAGATGTGCTAGAGGTTAGAGATGTGCTAGAGGTTAGAGATGTTTTAGAGGAAGCTAGAGGTTAGAGATGTGCTAGAGGTTAGAGATGTGCTAGAGGAAGCTAGAGGTTAGAGATGTGTTAGAGGAACCTAGAGGTTAGAGATGTGTTAGAGGAACCTAGAGGTTAGAGATGTGTTAGAGGAACCTAGAGGTTAGAGATGTGTTAGAGGAACCTAGAGGTTAGAGATGTGTTAGAGGAGAGAAGATAAGGAAAACGTTTTGAAGCAGAGGGGCTTCCTGCATAAAGCTGGCCTATAATAATGTGTTTAATCTTTTTACATTTCAATGTGTTTTTCTCCTTTTATTCTACTGAACAACAGCCCAGGCTGTTTTCTGTACTGACTGGAGAAACACGAGTAATGACAGTAATAATATGAGTAATGATTATAATAACATGAATAACATGCATGTTGTTCTCTCCCTCTCCATCCTGCATGCAGGGTTTTGGGTTCGTAACTTTCGAGCATAGTGCGGACGCTGACAGGGCGCGAGACAAATTACACGGCACGGTCGTAGAAGGCCGTAAAATAGAGGTGCATGTTACAAATACTTCCTCCTTTACCTCCTCCTCTTCCTCCTTTACCTCCTCTTCCTCCTTTACCTCCTCCTCTTCCCCCTCTTTGTCAGTGTGTGTGTGAATGTGTGTGTGCATAATGTCTGCTTCACTCCCCCCATTCCACCCTGTCCCACACGTCACCTGTCTCTCCACCTGCGTCATCACCTCCCTCCCTGAACTCTCCTCATACAGCCCCCATTTTGATTTATTGTCGGGTTTTTTGTTCATTAATACGTCTACAAGTTTACTGTTGTATATTTCCCAGGATTTGCTTCATTTTGTTATGACCTCATTTATTTTCTAAAGATTTGTTCAGTTGGAAGTTTGTTGTGACGTACATACAGTTGAATTCTGAAGTTTACATACACTTAGGTTGGCGTCATTAAAACTCGTTTTTCAACGACTCCACAAATTTCTTGTTAACAAACTATAGTTTTGGCAAGTTGGTTAGGACATCTACTTTGTGCATGACACAAGTCATTTTTCCAACAATTGTTTCACTTACAATTCACTGTATCACAATTCCAGTGTGTCAGAAGTTTACATACACTAAGTTGACTGTGCCTTTAAACAGCTTGGATTTTTTTTATTTATGATGTCATGGCTTTAGAAGCTTCTGATAGGCTAATTGACATAATTTGAGTCAATTGGAGATGTACCTATGGATGTATTTCAAGACCTACCTTCAAAATCAGTGCCT
>NW_022261983.1:19523807-19543807 GCF_002021735.2 Oncorhynchus kisutch
ACCCAACGTACTGTTGGGTTTTAATATGTGTCTGACTGCTGTTGGAAACGCACTGATACAAGCCTGTCTGTGATAGGTCAACAATGCAACGGCACGGGTAATGACCAATAAGAAGACAGTCAATCCTTATGTAAATGGTAAGACTCACCGGGCCTCCGTGGGAGGGGTTTAAGACTCACTGGGCCTCTGTGGGAGGGGTTTAAGACTCACTGGGCCTCTGTGGGAGGGGTTTAAGACTCACTGGGCCTCTGTGGGAGGGGTTTAAGACTCACTGGGCCTCTGTGGGAGGGGTTTAAGACTCACCGGGCCTCTGTGGGAGGGTTTTAAGACTCACTGAGCCTCTGTGGGAGGGGTATAAGACTCACCGGGCCTCTGTGGGAGGGGTTTAAGACTCACCGGGCCTCTGTGGGAGGGGTTTAAGACTCACCTGGCCTCTGTGGGAGGGGTTTAAGACTCACCGGGCCTCTGTGGGAGGGGTTTAAGACTCACCGGCCTCTGTGGGAGGGGTTTAAGACTCACCGGGATTCTGTGGGAGGGGTTTAAGACTCGCCGGGCCTCTATGGGAGGGGTTTAAGACTCACCGGGCCTCTGTGGGAGGGGTTTAAGACTCACTGGGCCTCTGTGGGAGGGGTTTAAGACTCACTGGGCCTCTGTGGGAGGGGTTTAAGACTCACTGGGCCTCTGTGGGAGGGGTTTAAACCACTTATATGTTTTGCCTATATCTTCTAGAACATTTTCACTTCTATCCTGCAACAGCTGCTCAGTTTAATTTTTTTTCTCCTTCTCGGTCTCCTCTCTCTCCTGCTCTCTCTCTCTCTCTCTGTCTCTCTGTCTCTCTGTATCTCTTTCTCTTTCTCTCTCTCTCTCTCTGTCTCTTGCTCTCTGTCCCTCTCTCTCTCTCTCTCTCTCTCTCTCTCTCTCTCTCTCTCTCTCTGTCCCTCTCTCCCTCCTACTCTCTCTCCTTCTCTCCTTCTCTCTCTCCTTCTCTCTCTGTCTCTCTCTCTCCAGGGTGGAAATTGAACCCAGTAGTCGGTGCAGTCTACAGTCCAGAGTTCTATGCAGGTAAGAGGACAGAAGTCTTAGACATCCACATAACGTTATTCACTGAACCACATCCACATCACATGATTCAGCAGTACTCTGGGTGGTCAGGTCATTGGTGTAAATTATACATCGGGTAATCCTGAAAGCTGATTGGATTTTAAAAAATGCATTCCAACCAGTGTCTATTCCACAAATTACCACCGGCTAAATCTATGATGTTAAAATGTCTTTTTACTCTGTTCCGTCTGACTGCGCAATCCACTATCTCATCAGCCCAGCCAGGCAATTTATAAACTTGTTCTCCCCTACAAAAGGCATCTAGACATTATCTCACATTTCTTTAAGACTAACATAAACATAAATCTTGCTGCCTGTCTCTCTGACATTTACAACATTGTTTCAGTATTCAAATTCGATCTCCGGCTGTCCCATAGTAATGACCGTGTCAGGATGAGACAGACGGGCAGGCAGCTCTTCTGGTTCATAGGGACATGATTACTGCGTACAACAACAGCTGTAGGATCAGCAGAGGCATTCGGGGCAGTTAGAGAGACATAAATTAGGTTACATTGTGTCTACCTGGTATAATGTACATTTGCTGAAGCATTATGATAACTCAGTGACACAATGGTATTGATTAGCTGAGCTGGGCTTGGGTCATTGATAAGTCATTGTCTCAACGCAGCCTTGTAGTGCTGTGAAAGGATCCAGGAACCTGCGTCACGATGGTAGGGATTAGCTAAACTGGGCGTGGGTCATTGATAAGTCATTGTCTCAACACAGCCTTGTAGTGCTGTGAAAGGATCCAGGAACCTGCGTCACGATGGTAGGGATTAGCTAAACTGGGCGTGGGTCATTGATAAGTCATTGTCTCAACGCAGCCTTGTACTGCTGTGAAAGGATCCAGGAACCTGCGTCACGATGGTAGGGATTAGCTAAACTGGGCGTGGGTCATTGATAAGTCATTGTCTCAACGCAGCCTTATACTGCTGTGAAAGGACCCAGGAACCTGCGTCACGATGGTAGGGATTAGCTGAGCTGGGCTTGGGTCATTGATAAGTCATTGTCTCAACACAGCCTTATACTGCTGTGAAAGGACCCAGGAACCTGCGTCACGATGGTAGGGATTAGCTGAGCTGGGCTTGGGTCATTGATGAGTCATTGTCTCAACACAGCCTTGTAGTGCTGTGAAAGGATCCAGGAACCTGCGTCACGATGGTAGGGATTAGCTAAACTGGGCGTGGGTCATTGATAAGTCATTGTCTCAACGCAGCCTTGTAGTGCTGTGAAAGGATCCAGGAACCTGCGTCACGATGGTAGGGATTAGCTAAACTGGGCGTGGGTCATTGATAAGTCATTGTCTCAACGCAGCCTTGTAGTGCTGTGAAAGGATCCAGGAACCTGCGTCACGATGGTAGGGATTAGCTAAACTGGGCGTGGGTCATTGATAAGTCATTGTCTCAACGCAGCCTTGTACTGCTGTGAAAGGATCCAGGAACCTGCGTCACGATGGTAGGGATTAGCTAAACTGGGCGTGGGTCATTGATAAGTCATTGTCTCAACGCAGCCTTATACTGCTGTGAAAGGACCCAGGAACCTGCGTCACGATGGTAGGGATTAGCTGAGCTGGGCTTGGGTCATTGATAAGTCATTGTCTCAACACAGCCTTATACTGCTGTGAAAGGACCCAGGAACCTGCGTCACGATGGTAGGGATTAGCTGAGCTGGGCTTGGGTCATTGATGAGTCATTGTCTCCAACACAGCCTTGTAGTGCTGTGAAAAGGATCCAGGAACCTGCGTCACGATGGTAGGGATTAGCTAAACTGGGCGTGGGTCATTGATAAGTCATTGTCTCAACGCAGCCTTGTAGTGCTGTGAAAGGATCCAGAACCTGCGTCACGATGGTAGGGATTAGCTAAACTGGGCGTGGGTCATTGATAAGTCATTGTCTCAACGCAGCCTTAATACTGCTGTGAAAGACCCAGGAACCTGCGTCACAGATGGTAGGGATTAGCTGAGCTGGTGCTTGGTCATTGATAAGTCATTGTCTCACACAGCCTTATACTGCTGTGAAAGGACCCAGGAACCTGCGTCACGATGGTAGGGATAGCTGAGCTGGGCTTGGGTCATTGATGAGTCATTGTCTCAACGCAGCCTTATACTGCTGTGAAAGGACCCAGGAACCTGCGTCACGATGGTAGGGATTAGCTGAGCTGGGCTTGGGTCATTGATGAGTCATTGTCTCAACGCAGCCTTATAGTGCTGTGAAAGGACCCAGAACCTGCGTCACGATGGTAGGGATTAGCTGAGCTGGGCTTGGGTCATTGATGAGTCATTGTCTCAACGCAGCCTTATAGTGCAGTGAAAGGATCCAGGAACCCAGATGATTTTGGGTGGGATCCCGTCCTCATTATAATGCTGGAAGGACCCAGGAACCCAGATGATTTGGGTGTGGATCCCATCCTCATGTATAATGCTGTGAAAGGGACCCAGGAACCCAGATGATTTGGGTGGATCCATCCTCATTATAAATGCTGTGAAAGGACCCAGGAACCCAGATGATTGGGTGGATCCCATCCTCATTATAGTCCTTATAATGCTGTGAAAGATCCAGGAACCCAGATGATTTGGGTGGACCCCATCCTATATAAAACGGTGTTTTGTTTCCAAAAAGTATCAAAATTGTCAACAAAAGTTACACCCAACGAGCTGCAATCATCATGTAGCCTGTTGTGAAGAGAATGAATCCTGCTGAAGCATTCAATGCCACGATTCAGAGAGGACACAGGGGCAGATATGATGTGTCTTTTGTTAGTGTCTAGCAGAGAGTCTAGACTCTCTAAAAATCCAGTTTCAACTGTTCAGAGCTGCCCTTCATAATGTCATTAAACCCCTGACGTTGACTTTGAAGTCGTAGGCACTGCAGCGCGCACCCCCCCCCCCCCAAGTGACGAAGTGCAGGAAGATCAGGCTCCAAGACGCGCAAAGCTATGTGCTGTTTGTATCCGCTCCGGGCCTCTCGTTGGGAGTGTAGACTGCTTTGTGGGAGGCCGCTGTCTTTGGCTTCCCACGGCTCAGTGACATGCGGCCACCGTTGAATGTCTTGCTCTTCTCGCTGTTCTCCTTCGACGCCACGTTCAGATTGAGGAGCTCTGAGCAACACCGGCCAGTCGGATAACGACAAACGACAAGGCAGAGATGCATCCAACGAGCGCAAAAGCCCTCCAGCCACCGGCGTAGAAAATGCAAACATTCCACTCTGCGTTTTCACTAGTTTCTTACATAGGCTGGCGACCCGCGTGATCAAGGAAGCCACCTCAAGCCCATAATCCTCGGCAAGTAAATATTTTGCCTCATTGGAACTCAACAACAAACATTGGTTTGTAGTAGATACAGCTCCTACACGAAGGCCAGAGCAACTCCATTTGAGCTGGCCCCACCAGGCCACACCTACCTGGGTTGACTGGCCTCACCAACATCAGTTGACTGCCCACCAAGGCCACACCAACCTGGGATGAAAATGCCCACCAAGGTCATACCAACCTGGGTTGAAATGCTCACCAAAGCCACACCAACCTGGGTTGAAATGCCCACCAAGGTCACACCAACCTGGGTGAAATGCTCACCAAAGCCACACCACCTGGTTGAAATGCCCACCAAGGTCACACCTACCTTGGTTGAAATTCTCACCAAAGCCACACCAACCTGGGTTGAAATGCTCACCAAAGACACACCAACCTGGGTTGAAATGCCCACCAAGGTCACACCAACCTGGGTTGAAATGCCCACCAAGACCACACCAACCTGGGTTGAAATGCCCACCAAAGCCACACCAACCTGGTTGAAATGCCCACCAGACCACACCAACCTGGGTTGAANAGAGAGCTAAAAGAGAGAGAGGTTTTAGTGCACAGGTCAGGGTTTACCAAACTCGGTCCTCGGGACACCAAGAGCTGCACCTTTTTGTTTTTTCACTAGCTCCACACAGCTGATTCAAGTAATCACTCATCAACAAGCTTCTATAATTTGACTCAGCTGTTTAGCTGACCAAAACGTGCACCTGTTTGGGGTCCAGAGGACCGAGTTTGGCAAACGCTGGCATAGTGATTGCGGGTATGACAGCCATTGCTTTGGCCTCTTGAGGCATATTCCTCTCTCATCTCCCCCTTCCTCCATCTTCCAATGGTAGCTCCACTCGTATACGCCCCCAACTCTGTTACCACGGTAACAAAACACAAACAAGTGGGCGGGGCCAAAAACTGGTCTGGGAATGGTAAGTGTGAAGCGAGATGTATTATACTACCCTCTGTCTCTCTCTCTCTCTGTCTCTCTCTCTACCTCTCTCTCTCTTTCTCTCTCTCTACCTCTCTACCTCTCTCTCTCTTTCTCTCTCTCTATCTCTCTCCCTCTGTCTCTTTCTCTCTACCTCTCTACCGCTGTCTCTCTCTCTCTACCTCTCTACCTCTCTCTCTCTTTATCTACCTCTCTCTCTCTGTCTCTCTCTCTAACTCTCTCTCTCTTTCTCTACCTCTCTCTGTCTCTCTCTCTCTACCTCCTCTCCTCTCTATGTCTTCTCTCTCTCTCTACCTCTATCTCTCTCTCTTCTCTCTGTCTTCTCTCTCTTTCTCTCTCTCCTCTCTCTCTCTCTGTCTCTCTCTCTCTCTCTGTCTTCTCTCTCTCTCTACCTCTCTCGCTCTCTCTACCTCTCTCTACATCTCCTCTCTCTCTCTATCTCTCTCTCTCTCTCTCTCTACCTCTCTCCTCTCTCTCCTCTCTCTCTCCCTCTCTACTCTCTCTCTCTACTCTCTCTCTACTCTCTCTCTCTACCTCTCTCTCTACCTCTCTACTCTCTCTTCTCTCTCTCTCTCCCCCTCTCTACACTCTCTCTCTCCCCCTCTCTCTCTCTCTCTCTCTCTATACATCTCTCTCTCTCTGCCTCTCTCTTTCTACCTCTCTCTCTCTCTCTCTCTCCCTCCCTCTCTCTCTCTCTCTCTCCCTCTCTCTACCTCTCTCTCTACCTCTCTCTCTCTCTCTCTCTCTCTCTGTCTCTCTCTCTCTGTCTCTCTCTCTGTCTCGCTCTCTCTCACCCTTCTCTCTACCGTACTCTCTCTCTCTCTTCTCTCTCTGTCTCTCTCCTCTCTCTGTCTCTGTCTCTGTCTCTCTCTCCTCCTCTCTGTCTCGCTCTCTCTCACCCCTTCTCTCTACCGTACTCTCTTCTCTCTCTCTGTCTCTCTCTCTGTCTCCTCTCTCTGTCTCTCTCTCTCTCTGTCTCTCTCTCTCTCTGTCTCTCTCTCTCTGTCTCTCTCTCTCTGTCTCTCTCTCTGTCTGTCTCTCTCTCTCTCTGTCTCTCTCTCTCTCTGTTCTCTCTCTCTCTCTCTCTCCCCCTCTCTCTACCTCTCTCTGCCTCTCTCTCTCTCTCTCTATCTCTCTTCTCTCTCTGCCTCTCTCTCTCTCTCTATCTCTCTCTCTGCCTCTCTGCCTCTCTCTCTCTCTCTACCTCTCTCTACCTCTCTCTCCTCTCTCTACTCTCTCTACCTCTCTCTCCCCTCTCTCTCTCTCTCTCTCTGTCTCTCTCTCTGTCTCTCTCTCTCTCTCTCTCTCTCTGTCTCTCTCTCTCTCTACCTCTCTCTCTGCCTCTCTCTCTCTCTCTCTCTCTGTCTCTCTCTCTGTCTCTCTCTCTCTCTCTCTCTCTCTCTCTCTATCTTTCTCTCTTACACACTCTTTCTCGAACGCTCGCTACGCTCAAATTCACGTGACTTTCTTTTGGCTTGTGGTTGAGTTGTTGTTTCTTGAAGCTGTGTTCTGATTGTATGTTTTCTCTTGTGTGTTACGGCGTGTTTACCACTCAGTGTCTCAGTCTAGCTGCTAGCGTGATGATGACTGATGATGCGTGATCCAATCTGATTGGTTGAGACATGCACTGACTCGTTGCACCTCTACTCTGGGACTGTGGAACCCGTTGATTGTGTTTTTGGACCACAATGCCATCCTGTTTTTTAATTTTCCCCTTCTGTTAGCTTGTGATTCAAGCTGGAATGACTTGATTGATTGACTGATTCATTGATTGGTTGATTTGATCCGTTTTTAATTTATTTCTGTTTTGATTTGGTTGATGACTCTGATTGTTGTTGCGATGACGCTCCAGGGCTTGGTGAGGTGGAGTGTGAATGCTAAATGTCGCTTGCGTCTGTCCTGATGGTTCTCCTTACTCTGGTAGAGATGACTGGATGTTGCAGAATGCTCCAAACATGTCTGTCCTCCTCCTCCTCCTCCTCCTCCTCCATGTTGTTTGTTAGCTGTTTCCCTCCTGATCGTTCTTGTCCCTCTCCTCTGCATGCTCCTCCTCCTCCTCCTCCTCCTCCTCCTCATCCTCCTCCTTCATGTTGTTTGTTAGCTGTTGTCCCTCTCCTCTGCATGCTCCTTCATATGACAACACAGCTGTTTGATTGTTTGTCCAGCGTTGTTTCTCTTTACGTTGCATTTCCTTTTTTGAAGATCAGAACTGGATTAAGCTGGAAAGTCTTTTACCATAATGAACATATAATGTTTTTGTCTTTACTACTACTTCTGTGTGACCTGTTTTAAATCCTGACGTGGATGTTTGTCATGACAAGTTAAAAGGGTTTTGGGGACACATTGATGTAGGAATGATATGGAAGCATGCTGCTCTCTAGAACCCAACCATCTTAAAAGGGTTTGGGGACACATTGATGTAGGAATGACGATATGGAAGCATGCTGCTCTCTAGAACCCAACCAAGTTAAAGGGTTTTGGGACACATTGATGTAGGAATGACGATATGGAAGCATGCTGCTCTCTAGAACCCAACCAAGTTTAAAAGGGTTTTGGGGACACATTGATGTAGGAATGACGATATGGAAGCATGCTGCTCTCTAGAACCCAACCAAGTTAAAAGGGTTTTGGGGACACATTGATGTAGGAATGACGATATGGAAGCATGCTGCTCTCTAGAACCCAACCAAGTTAAAAGGGTTTTGGGGACACATTGATGTAGGAATGACGATATGGAAGCATGCTGCTCTCTAGAACCCAACCAAGTTAAAAGGGTTTTGGGGACACATTAGATGTAGGAATGACGATATGGACAGCATGCTGCTCTTCTAGAACCCAACCAGTTAAAAGGGTTTGGGGACACATTGATGTAGGAATGACGATATGGAAGCATGCTGCTCTCTAGAACCCCACCAAGTTAAAAGGGTTTTGGACACATTGATGTAGGATGAACGATATGGAAGCATGCTGCTCTCTAGAACCCAACCAAGTTAAAAGGGTTTTGGGGACCACATTGATGTAGGAATGACGATAATGGAAGCATGCTGCTCTCTAGAACCCAACCAAGTTAAAAGGGTTGTGGGACACATTGATGTAGGAATGACGATATGGAAGCATGCTGCTCTCTAGAACCCAACCAAGTTAAAAGGGTTTTGGGGGACACATTGATGTAGGAATGACGATATGGAAGCATGCTGCTCTCTAGAAACCCAACCAAGTTAACAAGGGTTTTGGGGACACATTGATGTAGGAATGACGATATGGAAGCATGCTGCTCTCTAGAACCCAACCAAGTTAAAAGGGTTTTGGGGACACATTGATGTAGGAATGACGATATGGGAAGCATGCTGCTCTCTAGAACCCAACCAAGTTTAAAAGGGTTTTGGGGACACATTGATGTAGGAATGACGATATGAAGCATGCTGGCTCTCTAGAACCCAACCAAGTTAAAAGGGTTTTGGGGACACATTGATGTAGGAATGACGATATGACGCATGCTGCTCGCTAAGAACCCAACGTACGTGTTGGGTTTTAATATGTGTCTGGACTGCTGTTGGAAACGCACTGATACAAGCCTGTCTGTGATAGGTCAACAATGCAACGGCACGGGTAATGACCAATAAGAAGACAAGTCAATCCTTTATGTAATGGTAAGAACTCACCGGGCCTCAGTGGGAGGGGTTTAAGACTCACTGGGCCTCTTGGGAGGGGTTTTAAGACTCACTGGCCCTCCTTGGGGAGGGGTTTAAAGACTCACTGGGCCTCTGTGGGAGGGGTTTAAGACTCACTGGGCCTCTGTGGGAGGGGTATATAGACTCACCGGGCCTCTGTGGAGGGGTTTAAGACTCACACGGGCCTCTGTGGGAGGGGTTTAAGACTCACCTGGCCTTCTGGGGAGGGGTTAAGACTCACCGGGCCTCTGTGGGAGGGGTTTAAGACTCACCGGGCCTCTGTGGGAGGGGTTTAAGACTCACCGGGATTCTGTGGAGGGGTTTAAGACTCGCCGGGCCTCTATGGGAGGGGTTTAAAGACTCACCGGGCCTCTGTGGGAGGGGTTTAAGACTCACTGGGCCTCTGTGGGAGGGGTTTAAGACTCACTGGGCCTCTGTGGGAGGGGTTTAGACTCACTGGGCCTCTGGGGAGGGGTTTAAACCACTTATATGTTTTGCCTATATCTTCTAGAACATTTTCACTTCTATCCTGCAACAGCTGCTCAGTTTAATTTTTTTTCTCCTTCTCGGTCTCCTTCCTCTCTTCCTGCTCTCTCTCTCTCTGTCTCTCTGTCTCTCTGTATCTCTCTCTCTTCTCTCTCTCGTCTCTTGCTCTCTGTCCCTCTCTCTCTCTCTCTCTCTCTTCTCTCTCTCTCTCTCTCTCTCTGTCCCTCTCTCCCTCCTACTCTCTCTCCTTCTCTCCTTCTCTCTCTCCTTCTCTCTCTCTCTCTTCTCTCTCTCTCTCTCTCGTGTCTCTCTCTCTCCAGGGTGGAAATTGAACCCAGTAGTCGGTGCAGTCTACAGTCCAGAAGTTCTATGCAGGTAAGAGGACAGAAGTCTTAGACATCCACATAACGTTATTCACTGAACCACATCCACATCACATGATTCAGCAGTACTCTGGGTGGTCAGGTCATTGGTGTAAATTATACATCGGGTAATCCTGAAAGCTGATTGGATTTTAAAAAATGCATTCCAACCAGTGTCTATTCCACAAATTACCACCGGCTAAATCTATGATGTTAAAATGTCTTTTTACTCTGTTCCGTCTGACTGCGCAATCCACTATCTCATCAGCCCAGCCAGGCAATTTATAACTTGTTCTCCCCTACAAAAGGCATCTAGACATTATCTCACATTTTCTTTAAGACTAACATAAACATAAATCTTGCTGCCTGTCTCTCTGACATTTACAACATTGTTTCAGTATTCAAATTCGATCTCCGGCTGCCCATAGTAATGGACCGTGTCAGGATGAGACAGACGGGCAGGCAGCTCTCTGGTTCATAGGGACATGATTACTGCGTACAACAACAGCTGTAGGATCAGCAGAGGCATTCGGGGCAGTTAGAGAGACAATAAATTAGGTTACATTGTGTCTACCTGGTATAATGTACATTTGCTGAAGCATTATGATAACTCAGTGACACAATGGTATTGATTAGCTGAGCTGGGCTTGGGTCATTGATAAGTCATTGTCTCAACGCAGCCTTGTAGTGCTGTGAAAGGATCCAGGAACCTGCGTCACGATGGTAGGGATTAGCTAAACTGGGCGTGGGTCATTGATAAGTCATTGTCTCAACACAGCCTTGTAGTGCTGTGAAAGGATCCAGGAACCTGCGTCACGATGGGTAGGGATTAGCTAAACTGGGCGTGGGTCATTGATAAGTCATTGTCTCAACGCAGCCCTTGTAGTGCTGTGAAAGGATCCAGGAACCTGCGTCACGATGGTAGGGATTAGCTAAACTGGGCGTGGGTCATTGATAAGTCATTGTCTCAACGCAGCCTTATACTGCTGTGAAAGGACCCAGGAACCTGCGTCACAATGGTAGGGATTAGCTGAGCTGGGCTTGGGTCATTGATAAGTCATTGTCTCAACACAGCCTTATACTGCTGTGAAAGGACCCAGGACCTGCGTCACGATGGTAGGGATTAGCTGAGCTGGGCTTGGGTCATTGATGAGTCATTGTCTCAACACAGCCTTGTAGTGCTGTGAAAGGATCCAGGAACCTGCGTCACGATGGTAGGGATTAGCTAAACTGGGCGTGGGTCATTGATAAGTCATTGTCTCAACGCAGCCTTGTAGTGCTGTGAAAGGATCCAGGAACCTGCGTCACGATGGTAGGGATTAGCTAAACTGGGCGTGGGTCATTGATAAGTCATTGTCTCAACGCAGCCTTATACTGCTGTGAAAGGACCCAGGAACCTGCGTCACGATGGTAGGGATTAGCTGAGCTGGGCTTGGGTCATTGATAAGTCATTGTCCTCAACACAGCCTTATACTGCTGTGAAAGGACCCAGGAACCTGCGTCACGATGGTAGGGATTAGCTGAGCTGGGCTTGGGTCATTGATGAGTCATTGTCTCAACGCAGCCTTATAGTGCTGTGAAAGGACCCAGGAACCTGCGTCACGATGTAGGGATTAGCTGAGCTGGGCTTGGGTCATTGATGAGTCATTGTCTCAACGCAGCCTTATAGTGCTGTGAAGGACCCAGGAACCTGCGTCACGATGGTAGGGATTAGCTGAGCTGGGCTGGGTCATTGATGAGTCATTGTCTCAACGCAGCCTTATAGTGCAGTGAAAGGATCCAGGAACCCAGATGATTGGGTGGATCCCGTCCTCATTATAAATGCTGCGAAAGGACCCAGGAACCCAGATGATTTGGGTGGATCCCATCCTCATTATAATGCTGTGAAAGGACCCAGGAACCCAGATGATTTGGTGGACTCCATCCTCATTATAATGCTGTGAAAGGACCCAGGAACCCAGATGATTTGGGTGGATTCCCATCCTCATTACTAGTCCTTATATGCTGTGAAAGGATCCAGGAACCCAGATGATTTGGGTGGACCCCCATCCTCATTATAAAACGTGTTTTGTTTCCAAAAAGTATCAAATTGTCAACAAAAGTTACACCCACGAGCTGCAATCATCAGGTAGCCTGTGTGAAGAGAATGAATCCTGCTGAAGCATTCAATGCCACGATTCAGAGAGGACACAGGGGCAGATATGATGTGTCCTTTTGTTAGTGTCTAGCAGAGAGTCTAGACTCTCTCAAAATCAGTTCAACTGTTCAGAGCTGCCCTTCATAATGTCATTAAAACCCCTGACGTTGACTTTTGAAGTCGTAGGCACTGCAGCGGCAGACACAGCCCCCCCCCCCCCCCCCAAGTGACGAAGGTGCCGGAAGATCAGGCTCCAGACGGCAAAGCTATGTGCTGTTTGTATCCGCTCCGGGCCTCTCGTTGGGAGTGTAGACTGCTTGTGGGAGGCCGCTGTCTTTGGCTCCACGGCTCAGTGACATGCGGCCACCGTTGAATGTCTTGCTCTTCTCGCTGTTCTCCTTCGACGCCACGTTCAGATTGAGGAGCTCTGAGCAACACCGGCCAGTCGGATAACGACAAACGACAAGGCAGATGCATCCAACGAGCGCAAAAGCCCTCCAGCCACCGGCGTAGAAAATGTAAACATTCCACTCTGCGTTTTCACTAGTTTCTTACATAGGCTGGCGACCCGCGTGATCAAGGAAGCCACCTCAAGCCCATAATCCTCGGCAAGTAAATATTTTGCCTCATTGGAACTCAACAACAAACATTGGTTTGTAGTAGATACAGCTCCTACACGAAGGCCAGAGCAACTCCATTTGAGCTGGCCCCACCAAGGCCACACCTACCTGAGTTGACTGGCCTCACCAACATCAGTTGACTGCCCACCAAGCCACACCAACCTGGGATGAAATGCCCACCAAGGTCATACCAACCTGGGTTGAAATGCCCACCAAGACCACACCAACCTGGGTTGAAATGCCCACCAAGGTCACACCAACCTGGGTTGAAATGCTCACCAAAGCCACACCAACCTGGGTTGAAATACCCACCAAGGTCACACCTACCTGGGTTGAAATTCTCACCAAAGCCACACCAACCTGGGTTGAAATGCTCACCAAAGACACACCAACCTGGGTTAATTGAAACAATGCTTTAGTGCAGTACAGAAGAATCAGAAGACAGTGGTAACAAATAGATGTTTATAGAGTAGAGGGTAGAAGACTTCATGATGACACACAGACGCAACAACAATACTCCTACACACACACACACGCACACCACGCACCAACACACACATCACACCACCACACACACACACACACACACACACACACACACACACACACCACACACACACACACACACACACACACACACACACACACACACACACACACACACCAAGCATTTTAAGACTCAGAGAGGATTTCTTCCTCTTCTTTCTCCATATATATCTCTTTGGCTTGTGTGTGTGCGCATGCATGCGTGTTTACCTTGGCTGTACCATTCCTGACCTTCTGTCCTCTCCTGTCATTACCCTCTCTCTCATTATGGTGAAAAATATCATCCTGATTTATCATTATTGAACAAAGTCAGGAAGAAGGACATAGAGAGAGAGAGACAGAGAGAGAGAGACAAAGAGAGAGAGGAGAGAGAGAGAGAGAAGAGAGAGAGAGAGAGAGAGGGAGAGGGAGAAAGAGAGAGAGAGACAGAGAGAGGAGAGGGAGAAAGAGAAGAGAGAGAGACAGAGACAGAGAACAGAGACAGAGACAGAGAAGAGAGGAGAGAGAGAGAAGAGAAGAGAGAGAGAGAGAGAGAGAGAGAGAGAGAGAGAGAGAGAGAGAGAGAGAGAGAGAGAGAGAGAGAGAGAGAGGAGAGAGAGAGAAGAAAAAGAAAGAAAGAAAGACAGAGAAAGAGACAGAGAGAGAGAGAGAAGAGACAGAGAGAAGAGAGAGAAGAAGAGAGAAGAGAGCGAGAGAGACAGAGAGAGAGACAGAGAGAGAGAGTGAGAAACAAAGACANTCACGTGACTTTCTTTTGGCTTGTGGTTGAGTTGTTGTTTCTTGAAGCTGTGTTCTGATGTAGTTTTCTCTTGTGTGTTACGGCGTGTTTACCCTCAGTGTCTCAGTCTAGCTGCTAGCGTGATGATGACTGATGATGCGTGATCCAATCTGATTGGTTGAGACATGCACTGACTCGTTGCACACTCTACTCTGGGACTGTGGAACCCGTTATTTGTGTTTTTGGACCACAATGCATCCTGTTTTTTTATTTTCCCTTCTGTTAGCTGTGATTCAAGCTGGAATGACTTGATTGATTGACTGATTCATTGATTGGTTGATTTGATCCGTTTTTAATTTATTTCTGTTTTGATTTGGTTGATGACTCTGATTGTTGTTGCGATGACGCTCCAGGCTTGGTGAGGTGGAGTGTGAATGCTAAATGTCGCTTTGCGTCTGTCTGATGGTTCTCCTTACTCTGGTAGATGACTGGATGTTGCAGAATGCTCCAAACATGTCTGTCCTCCTCCTCCTCCTCCTCCTCCTCCATGTTGTTTGTTAGCTGTTTCCCTCCTGATCGTTCTTGTCCCTCTCCTCTGCATGCTCCTCCTCCTCCTCCTCCTCCTCCTCCTCATCCTCCTCCTTCATGTTGTTTGTTAGCTGTTGTCCCTCTCCTCTGCATGCTCCTTCATATGACAACACAGCTGTTTGATTGTTTGTCCAGCGTTGTTTCTCTTTACGTTGCATTTCCTTTTTTGAAGATCAGAACTGGATTAAGCTGGAAGTCTTTTACCATATGAACATATAATGTTTTTTGTCTTTACTACTTCTGTGTGACCTGTTTAAATCCTGACGTGGATGTTTGTCATGACAAGTTAAAGGGTTTTGGGGACACATTGATGTAGAATGATATGGAAGCATGCTGCTCTCTAGAACCCAACCATCTTAAAAGGGTTTTGGGGACACATTGATGTAGGAATGACGATATGGAAGCATGCTGCTCTCTAGAACCCAACCAAGTTAAAAGGGTTTTGGGGACACATTGATGTAGGAATGACGATATGGAAGCATGCTGCTCTCTAGAACCCAACCAAGTTTAAAGGGTTTTGGGGACACATTGATGTAGGAATGACGATATGGAAGCATGCTGCTCTCTAGAACCCAACCAAGGTTAAAAGGGTTTTGGGGACACATTGATGTAGGAATGACGATATGGAAGCATGCTGCTCTCTAGAACCCACCAAGTAAAAGGGTTTGGGGACACATTGATGTAGGAATGACGATATGGAAGCATGCTGCTCTCTAGAACCCAACCAAGTTAAAAGGGTTTTGGGGACACATTGATGTAGATGACGATATGGAAGCATGCTGCTCTCTAGAAACCCACCAAGTTAAAAGGGTTTTGGGACACATTGATGTAGGAATGACGATATGGAAGCATGCTGCTCTCTAGAACCCAACCAAGTTAAAAGGGTTTTGGGGACACATTGATGTAGGAATGACGATATGGAAGCATGCTGCTCTCTAGAACCCAACCAAGTTAAAAGGGTTTTGGGGACACATTGATGTAGGAATGACGATATGGAAGCATGCTGCTCTCTAGAACCCAACCAAGTTAAAAGGGTTTTGGGACACATTGATGTAGGAATGACGATATGGAAGCATGCTGCTCTCTAGAACCCAACCAAGTTAAAAGGGTTTTGGGGACACATTGATGTAGGAATGACGATATGGAAGCATGCTGCTCTCTAGAACCCAACCAAGTTAAAAGGGTTTTGGGGACACATTGATGTAGGAATGACGATATGGAAGCATGCTGCTCTCTAGAACCCAACCAAGTTAAAAGGGTTTTGGGGACACATTGATGTAGGAATGACGATATGGAAGCATGCTGCTCTCTAGAACCCAACCAAGTTAAAAGGGTTTTGGGGACACATTGATGTAGGAATGACGATATGGAAGCATGCTGCTCTCTAGAACCCAACCAAGTTAAAAGGGTTTTTGGGACACATTGATGTAGGAATGACGATATGACAGCATGCTGCTCTCTAGAACCCAACGTACTGTTGGGTTTTAATATGTGTCTGACTGCTGTTGGAAACGCACTGATACAAGCCTGTCTGTGATAGGTCAACAATGCAACGGCACGGGTAATGACCAATAAGAAGACAGTCAATCCTTATGTAAATGGTAAGACTCACCGGGCCTCCGTGGGAGGGTTTAAGACTCACTGGGCCTCTGTGGGAGGGGTTTAAGACTCACTGGGCCTCTGTGGGAGGGGTTTAAGACTCACTGGGCCTCTGTGGGAGGGTTTAAGACTCCTGGGCCTCTGTGGGAGGGTATAAGACTCACCGGGCCTCTGTGGGAGGGGTTTAAGACTCACCGGGCCTCTGTTGGAGGGGTTTTAAGACTCACCTGGCTCTGTGGGAGGGGTTTAAGACTCACCGGGCCTCTGTGGGAGGGGTTTAAGACTCACCGGGCCTCTGTGGGAGGGGTTTAAGACTCACCGGGATTCTGTGGGAGGGGTTTAAGACTCGCCGGGCCTCTATTGGAGGGGTTTAAGACTCACCGGGCCTCTGTGGGAGGGGTTTAAGACTCACTGGGCTCTGTGGGAGGGGTTTAAGACTCACTGGGCCTCTGTGGGAGGGGTTTAAGACTCACTGGGCCTCTGTGGGAGGGGTTTAAACCACTTATATGTTTTGCCTATATCTTCTAGAACATTTTCACTTCTATCCTGCAACAGCTGCTCAGTTTAATTTTTTTTCTCCTTCTCGGTCTCCTTCTCTCTCTCCTGCTCTCTCTCTCTCTGTCTCTCTGTCTCTCTGTATCTCTCTCTCTCTCTCTCTCTGTCTCTTGCTCTCTGTCCCTCTCTCTCTCTCTCTCTCTCTCTCCTCTCTCTCTCTCTCTCTCCTCTGTCCCTCTCACTCCTCCTACTCTCTCTCCTTCTCTCCTTCTCTCTCTCCTTCTCTCTCTCTCTCTCTCTCTCTCTCTCTCTCTGTCTCTCTCTCTCCAGGGTGGAAATTGAACCCAGTAGTCGGTGCAGTCTACAGTCCAGAGTTCTATGCAGGTAAGAGGACAGAAGTCTTAGACATCCACATAACGTTATTCACTGAACCACATCCACATCACATGATTCAGCAGTACTCTGGGTGGTCAGGTCATTGGTGTAAATTATACATCGGGTAATCCTGAAAGCTGATTGGATTTTAAAAAATGCATTCCAACCAGTGTCTATTCCACAAATTACCACCGGCTAAATCTATGATGTTAAAATGTCTTTTTACTCTGTTCCGTCTGACTGCGCAATCCACTATCTCATCAGCCCAGCCAGGCAATTTATAAACTTGTTCTCCCCTACAAAAGGCATCTAGACATTATCTCACATTTCTTTAAGACTAACATAAACATAAATCTTGCTGCCTGTCTCTCTGACATTTACAACATTGTTTCAGTATTCAAATTCGATCTCCGGCTGTCCCATAGTAATGACCGTGTCAGGATGAGACAGACGGGCAGGCAGCTCTTCTGGTTCATAGGGACATGATTACTGCGTACAACAACAGCTGTAGGATCAGCAGAGGCATTCGGGGCAGTTAGAGAGACATAAATTAGGTTACATTGTGTCTACCTGGTATAATGTACATTTGCTGAAGCATTATGATAACTCAGTGACACAATGGTATTGATTAGCTGAGCTGGGCTTGGGTCATTGATAAGTCATTGTCTCAACGCAGCCTTGTAGTGCTGTGAAAGGATCCAGGAACCTGCGTCACGATGGTAGGGATTAGCTAAACTGGGCGTGGGTCATTGATAAGTCATTGTCTCAACACAGCCTTGTAGTGCTGTGAAAGGATCCAGGAACCTGCGTCACGATGGTAGGGATTAGCTAAACTGGGCGTGGGTCATTGATAAGTCATTGTCTCAACGCAGCCTTGTAGTGCTGTGAAAGGATCCAGGAACCTGCGTCACGATGGTAGGGATTAGCTAAACTGGGCGTGGGTCATTGATAAGTCATTGTCTCAACGCAGCCTTATACTGCTGTGAAAGGACCCAGGAACCTGCGTCACAATGGTAGGGATTAGCTGAGCTGGGCTTGGGTCATTGATAAGTCATTGTCTCAACACAGCCTTATACTGCTGTGAAAGGACCCAGGAACCTGCGTCACGATGGTAGGGATTAGCTGAGCTGGGCTTGGGTCATTGATGAGTCATTGTCTCAACACAGCCTTGTAGTGCTGTGAAAGGATCCAGGAACCTGCGTCACGATGGTAGGGATTAGCTAAACTGGGCGTGGGTCATTGATAAGTCATTGTCTCAACGCAGCCTTGTAGTGCTGTGAAAGGATCCAGGAACCTGCGTCACGATGGTAGGGATTAGCTAAACTGGGCGTGGGTCATTGATAAGTCATTGTCTCAACGCAGCCTTATACTGCTGTGAAAGGACCCAGGAACCTGCGTCACGATGGTAGGGATTAGCTGAGCTGGGCTTGGGTCATTGATAAGTCATTGTCTCAACACAGCCTTATACTGCTGTGAAAGGACCCAGGAACCTGCGTCACGATGGTAGGGATTAGCTGAGCTGGGCTTGGGTCATTGATGAGTCATTGTCTCAACGCAGCCTTATAGTGCTGTGAAAGGACCCAGGAACCTGCGTCACGATGGTAGGGATTAGCTGAGCTGGGCTTGGGTCATTGATGAGTCATTGTCTCAACGCAGCCTTATAGTGCTGTGAAAGGACCCAGGAACCTGCGTCACGATGGTAGGGATTAGCTGAGCTGGGCTTGGGTCATTGATGAGTCATTGTCTCAACGCAGCCTTATAGTGCAGTGAAAGGATCCAGGAACCCAGATGATTTGGGTGGATCCCGTCCTCATTATAATGCTGCGAAAGGACCCAGGAACCCAGATGATTTGGGTGGATCCCATCCTCATTATAATGCTGTGAAAGGACCCAGGAACCCAGATGATTTGGGTGGATCCCATCCTCATTATAATGCTGTGAAAGGACCCAGGAACCCAGATGATTTGGGTGGATCCCATCCTCATTATAGTCCTTATAATGCTGTGAAAGGATCCAGGAACCCAGATGATTTGGGTGGACCCCATCCTCATTATAAAACGTGTTTGTTTCCAAAAAGTATCAAAATTGTCAACAAAAGTTACACCCAACGAGCTGCAATCATCATGTAGCCTGTTGTGAAGAGAATGAATCCTGCTGAAGCATTCAATGCCACGATTCAGAGAGGACACAGGGGCAGATATGATGTGTCTTTTGTTAGTGTCTAGCAGAGAGTCTAGACTCTCTAAAATCCAGTTTCAACTGTTCAGAGCTGCCCTTCATAATGTCATTAAAACCCCTGACGTTGACTTTGAAGTCGTAGGCACTGCAGCGGCAGACACAGCCCCCCCCCCCCCCCCCCCCAAGTGACGAAGGTGCAGGAAGATCAGGCTCCAAGACGGCAAAGCTATGTGCTGTTTGTATCCGCTCCGGGCCTCTCGTTGGGAGTGTAGACTGCTTTGTGGGAGGCCGCTGTCTTTGGCTTCCCACGGCTCAGTGACATGCGGCCACCGTTGAATGTCTTGCTCTTCTCGCTGTTCTCCTTCGACGCCACGTTCAGATTGAGGAGCTCTGAGCAACACCCGGCCAGTCGGATAACGACAAACGACAAGGCAGAGATGCATCCAACGAGCGCAAAAGCCTCCAGCCACCGGCGTAGAAAATGTAAACATTCCACTCTGCGTTTTCACTAGTTTCTTACATAGGCTGGCGACCCGCGTGATCAAGGAAGCCACCTCAAGCCCATAATCCTCGGCAAGTAAATATTTTGCCTCATTGGAACTCAACAACAACATTGGTTTGTAGTAGATACAGCTCCTACACGAAGGCCAGAGCAACTCCATTTGAGCTGGCCCCACCAAGGCCACACCTACCTGAGTTGACTGGCCTCACCAACATCAGTTGACTGCCCACCAAGGCCACACCAACCTGGGATGAAATGCCCACCAAGGTCATACCAACCTGGGTTGAAATGCTCACCAAAGCCACACCAACCTGGGTTGAAATGCCCACCAAGGTCACACCAACCTGGGTTGAAATGCTCACCAAAGCCACACCAACCTGGGTTG
>NW_022261983.1:19546307-19550345 GCF_002021735.2 Oncorhynchus kisutch
ACTAGACTGTTGTTGAGACGTGCTGATGGTGTCAGGACACTGGGAGTTGGGTCGGCTCACTAGACTGTTGTTGAGACGTGCTGAGAGCGTTTACATAGTCAGGTTAATAAAAAAGTTTGATCAAAATGTTTACATGCTTTACAAGAAGAACGATTTCCCTAATAATCCTGTTTACATGGACACATCTGAAATCAGGCTACCTGTTGGGACTTGCAGAAAAATCACCAATCAAAATGAACATTCTACCACAGCGACCATGTCATTTTTGAGGGAGAGACCCTCATCCATTTAACTCTCCTATCTGTAATCTATAACAACCCTCATCCCTTTCACTCTCCTAGCTGTAATCTATAACAACCCTCATCCCTTTATCTCTCCTATCTGTAATCTATAACAACCCTCATCCCCTTAACTCTCCTAGCTATAATCTAGGTTCCGACCACTTGGAGAGTTGAAAGGTTCCGACCACTTGGAGTGTTGAAAGGTTCCGACCACTTGGAGTGTTGAAAAGTTCTGACCACTTGGAGTGTTGAAAGGTTCCGACCACTTGGAGTGTTGAAAGGTTCCAACTACTTGGAGTGTTGAAAGGTTTGACCACTTGGAGTGTTGAAAGGTTCTGACCACTTGGAGTGTTGAAAGGTTCTGACTACTTGGAGTGTTGAAAGGTTCTAACCACTTGGAGTGTTGAAAGGTTCTAACCACTTGGAGTGTTGAAAGGTTCCGACCACTTGGAGTGTTGAAAGGGTCTGACCACTTGGAGTGTTGAAAGGTTCCAACCACTTGGAGTGTTGAAAGGTTCTGACCACTTGGAGTGTTGAAAGGTTCCAACCACTTGGAGTGTTGAAAGGTTCTGACCACTTGGAGTGTTGAAAGGTTCTGACCACTTGGAGAGTTGAAAGGTTCCGACCACTTGGAGAGTTGAAAGGTTCTGACCACTTGGAGTGTTGAAAGGTTCAACCACTTCGAGAGTTGAAAGGTTCAACCACTTCGAGAGTTGAAAGGTTCAACCACTTCGAGAGTTGAGAGGTTTGACTACTTGGAGTGTTGAAAGGTTCCGACCACTTGGAGAGTTGAAAGGTTCTGACCACTTGGAGTGTTGAAAGGTTCTGACCACTTGGAGAGTTGAAAGGTTCTGACCACTTGGAGTGTTGAAAGGTTCTGACTACTTGGAGTGTTGAAAGGTTCTGACCACTTGGAGAGTTGAAAGGTTCTGACCACTTGGAGTGTTGAAAGGTTCTGACCACTTGGAGAGTTGAAAGGTTCTGACCACTTGGAGAGTTGAAAGGTTCTGACCACTTGGAGTGTTGAAAGGTTCTGACCACTTGGAGTGTTGAAAGGTTCTGACCACTTGGAGTGTTGAAAGGTTCTGACCACTTGGAGAGTTGAAAGGTTCTGACCACTTGGAGTGTTGAAAGGTTCTGACCACTTGGAGAGTTGAAAGGTTCTGACCACTTGGAGTGTTGAAAGGTTCAACCACTTCGAGAGTTGAAAGGTTCTGACCACTTGGAGTGTTGAAAGGTTCTGACCACTTGGAGTGTTGAAAGGTTCAACCACTTCGAGAGTTGAAAGGTTCAACCACTTGGAGAGTTGAGAGGTTTGACTACTTGGAGTGTTGAAAGGTTCTAACCACTTTGAGTGTTGAAAGGTTCTGACTACTTGGAGTGTTGAAAGGTTCTGACCACTTGGAGTGTTGAAAGGTTCTGACCACTTGGAGTGTTGAAAGGTTCTGACCACTTGGAGTGTTGAAAGGTTCTGACAACTTGGAGTGTTGAAAGGTTCTGACCACTTGGAGTGTTGAAAGGTTCTGACCACTTGGAGTGTTGAAAGGTTCTGACCACTTGGAGTGTTGAAAGGTTCTGACCACTTGGAGTGTTGAAAGGTTCTGACCACTTGGAGTGTTGAAAGGTTTGACCACTTGGAGTGTTGAAAGGTTCTGACCACTTGGAGTGTTGAAAGGTTCTGACTACTTGGAGTGTTGAAAGGTTCTAACCACTTGGAGTGTTGAAAGGTTCTAACCACTTGGAGTGTTGAAAGGTTCCGACCACTTGGAGTGTTGAAAGGGTCTGACCACTTGGAGTGTTGAAAGGTTCCAACCACTTGGAGTGTTGAAAGGTTCTGACCACTTGGAGTGTTGAAAGGTTCCAACCACTTGGAGTGTTGAAAGGTTCTGACCACTTGGAGTGTTGAAAGGTTCTGACCACTTGGAGAGTTGAAAGGTTCCGACCACTTGGAGAGTTGAAAGGTTCTGACCACTTGGAGTGTTGAAAGGTTCAACCACTTCGAGAGTTGAAAGGTTCAACCACTTCGAGAGTTGAAAGGTTCAACCACTTCGAGAGTTGAGAGGTTTGACTACTTGGAGTGTTGAAAGGTTCCGACCACTTGGAGAGTTGAAAGGTTCTGACCACTTGGAGTGTTGAAAGGTTCTGACCACTTGGAGAGTTGAAAGGTTCTGACCACTTGGAGTGTTGAAAGGTTCTGACTACTTGGAGTGTTGAAAGGTTCTGACCACTTGGAGAGTTGAAAGGTTCTGACCACTTGGAGTGTTGAAAGGTTCTGACCACTTGGAGAGTTGAAAGGTTCTGACCACTTGGAGAGTTGAAAGGTTCTGACCACTTGGAGTGTTGAAAGGTTCTGACCACTTGGAGTGTTGAAAGGTTCTGACCACTTGGAGTGTTGAAAGGTTCTGACCACTTGGAGAGTTGAAAGGTTCTGACCACTTGGAGTGTTGAAAGGTTCTGACCACTTGGAGAGTTGAAAGGTTCTGACCACTTGGAGTGTTGAAAGGTTCAACCACTTCGAGAGTTGAAAGGTTCTGACCACTTGGAGTGTTGAAAGGTTCTGACCACTTGGAGTGTTGAAAGGTTCAACCACTTCGAGAGTTGAAAGGTTCAACCACTTGGAGAGTTGAGAGGTTTGACTACTTGGAGTGTTGAAAGGTTCTAACCACTTGGAGTGTTGAAAGGTTCTGACTACTTGGAGTGTTGAAAGGTTCTGACCACTTGGAGTGTTGAAAGGTTCTGACCACTTGGAGTGTTGAAAGGTTCTGACCACTTGGAGTGTTGAAAGGTTCTGACCACTTGGAGTGTTGAAAGGTTCTGACCACTTGGAGTGTTTAAAGGTTCTGACCACTTGGAGTGTTGAAAGGTTCTGACCACTTGGAGTGTTGAAAGGTTCAACCACTTCGAGAGTTGAGAGGTTCAACCACTTCGAGAGTTGAGAGGTTTGACTACTTGGAGTGTTGAAAGGTTCTGACCACTTGGAGTGTTTAAAGGTTCCGACCACTTGGAGTGTTTAAGTGCTTGAGTGTGATATACTTGATAGCACAGAAAAATGTCTGTCTGTTGTTGTTGTTGTTGTGCCCATGCATAACACAATCAATAGGAAGATGTTTACCTTGTGACTCTCCTGTCAATATACCTGGTGTCTTTAGGACAGCCTGGTGTCTTTAGGACAGCCTGGTCCATTCTGGAGATATCACGCTCTAATCCTGTTAACTCACTGGTTATGTCCCAAATTACTCCTTATTCCCTAGATAGTGCCCTATAAGCTGTAGTCAAAAGTAGTGCACTATGTAGGGAATAGGGAGAGTGTTTGTTTTGTGCAGTTTTAGTATTTTAATATTTGACTGAATCGATGTCATCTGAATTTACAATTCATCTTGCTGCAATTTTTTACACAGATCACTGAAGCATTCCTCTGTGAAATGATAATCCTCTCTCGCTCTCTCTCTCCTCTCTCCTCCTCTCGCTCTCTCCATCTCTCTGTATCCTCTCTATCTCTCTCTCTCTCTGTCTCTCTCTCTCTCTCTCTCTCTCTCTCTCCTCTAGGTCTCTCTCTCTCTCTCTGTCTTCTAATATCTATCCTCTATCTCTCTTCTCTCTGTCTCTATCTCTCTCTGTTCTCTCTCTCTCTGTCTCTCTTCTCTCTCTCTCTTCTTTCTCTCGCTCTCGACGCTCTCTCTCTCTGTCTCTCTCTCTCTCTCTCTCTCTCTCGCTCTCTCTCTCTGTCTCTCTCTCTTTTTTTTTCTCTCTCTCTCTC
>NW_022261983.1:19550445-19557945 GCF_002021735.2 Oncorhynchus kisutch
TGCCCCCTACACCCTCTCCCTCTTCCCCTAGAGGATGATAGCTCTAACAGGGGGCCCTCTCCCTCTTCCCTAGAGGATGATAGCTCTAACAGGGGCCCTCTCCCTCTTCCCCTAGAGGATGATAGCTCTAACAGGGGGCCCTCTCCCTCTTCCCCTAGATGATGATAGCTCTAACAGGGGCCCTCTCCCTCCTCCCCCCTAAAGGATGATAGCTCTAACAGGGGCCCTCTCCCCTTCCCCTAGAGGATGATAGCTCTAACAGGGGCCCTCTCCCTCTTCCCCTAGATGATGATAGCTCTAACAGGGGGCCCTCTCCCTCCTCCCCTAGAGGATGATAGCTCTAACAGGGGCCCTCTCCCTCTCTCCTAGATGATGATAGCTCTAACAGGGGGGCCCTTTCCTTCCTCCCCTAGAGGATGATAGCTCTAACAGGGGGCCCTCTCCCTCTTCCCCTAGAGGATGATAGCTCTAACAGGGGGCCCTCTCCCTCTTCCCCTAGAGGATGATAGCTCTAACAGGGGGCCCTCTCCCTCTTCTCCTAGAGGATGATAGCTCTAACAGGGGGCCCTCTCCCTCTTCCCCTAGAGGATGATAGCTCTAACAGGGGGCCCTCTCCCTCTTCCCCTAGAGGATGATAGCTCTAACAGGGGGCCCTCTTCCCCTAGAGGATGATAGCTCTAACAGGGGGCCCTCTTCCCCTAGAGGATGATAGCTCTAACAGGGGGCCCTCTCCCTCTTCCCCTAGAGGATGATAGCTCTAACAGGGGGCCCTCTCCCCTCTTCCCCTAGAGGATGATAGCTCTAACAGGGGGCCCTCTCCCTCTTCCCTAGATGATGATAGCTCTAACAGGGGGCCCTCTCCCCTCCTCCCCTAGAGGATGATAGCTCTAACAGGGGGCCCTCTCCCTCTTCCCCCTAGAGGATGATAGCTCTAACAGGGGGCCCTCTCCCTCTTCCCCTAGAGGATGATAGCTCTAACAGGGGCCCTCTCCCTCTTCCCCTAGAGGATGATAGCTCTAACAGCCCCCCCCCCTCATCCCCTAGGCAGGATTGATAGCTCTAACCAGCCCCCCCCCCTCATCCCCTAGAGGATGATAGCTCTAACAAGCCCCCCCCCTATCCCCTAGAGGATGATAGCTTAACAGGGCCCCCCCCCCATCCCCTAGAGGATATAGCTCTAACAGCCCCCCCCCCCCTCACCCCCCTAGAGGATATAGCTCTAACATCCCCCCCCTCCTGCCCTAGAGGATGATAGCTCTAACAGGCCCCCCCCTCATCCCCTAGAGGATGATAGCTCTAACAGGGCCCCCACCCTCATCCCCTAGAGGATGATACGCTCTAACAGGGCCCCCCCCCTCATCCCCTAGAGGATGATAGCTCTAACAGGGCCCCCCCCCCTAATCCCCTAGAGGATGATAGCTCTAACAGGGGCCCCCCCCCCCCTCATCCCCTAGAGGATGATTAGCTCTAACAGGCCCCCCCCCCCTCATCCCCTAGAGGATGATAGCTCTAACAGGGCCCCCCCCCTCATCCCCCTAGAGGATGATAGCTCTAACAGGCCCCCCCCCCTCATCCCCTAGAGGATGATAGCTCTAACAGGGCCCCCCCCTCATCCCCTAGAGGATGATAGCTCTAACAGGGCCCCCCCCTCATCCCCTAGAGGATGATAGCTCTAACAGGGCCCCCCCCCTCATCCCCTAGAGGATGATAGCTCTAACAGGCCCCCCCCCCCTCATCCCCTAGAGGATGATAGCTCTAACAGGGCCCCCCCCCTCATCCCCTAGAGGATGATAGCTCTAACAGGGCCCCCCCCTCATCCCCTAGAGGATGATAGCTCTAACAGGCTGAATATGATTTGGATTATAATGTTCCAGTCTTTTTTTTCTCTCTTCATAATCGCATCTGGTGTCTAAGGAGGCTGAAAGTTCATTTACTAAACTTAACAAATGAAACAACACCCCCTTCCCCCCTGAACCCCCCCCCCCCCCCCCCCCCCCCCCCCCCCCCCTATATGCCAAAAGTGCCGGCTGATTTTAAACACTCGAGCGGAGTCCTGACATAGAGATAGGTGACTTAGATAGTATTTCCATGCACTCTGGTCCACTCCCTTAATTGCTCTCATGAAAGCCCAATCTGGAGTCCTTCATGCAGAGCTGGGGTTATTTCTATTACAAATGGCTGTCTGAGGGAGATGAGCGGACTGGAAATTAAATTATGCGACCAACTAGGGACAGACAGGACACACATGCACACGCACACACACACACACACACACACCAGTCCCAGAGAGCAGTCAAATGACTCTGTCCGAAGCAGAATGCTCTTTCCATGTTGTGACATTTCAGTTGTTATTGATTATCAGAGATGGACCAAACAGTCTAAAACACATCTAATTGCTGCTGAGACACACACACACACACACACACACACACACAACACACACACACACACACACACACACACACACACACACACACACACACACACACACACACACACACACACACACAACACACATACCACACAACACACATACCACACACACACACACACACACAACACACACACACACACACACACACACACATAACAAACACACAAACAACACACACACACACACATAACAAACACACACATACAACACACACACATACAACACACACACAACACACACACACACACACACACACACACACACACATAACAAACACACAAACAACACACACACACACACATACAACACACACACATACAACAAACACATGTACAACAAACACACATACAACCAACACACAACACATACATACAACACACATACAACACACATGCAACACACACACAACACGCACAACACAACACACACAACACACACAACACAACACACACATACAACACACACACAACACACACAACACAACACACACAACACGCACAACACAACACACACAACACGCACAACACAACACACACAACACACACAACACAACACACACACACAACACACACAACACAACACACACAACACACACCTACACACAACACACACACAACACGCACATTCTTCACACACATACAACACACACACACACACACTTTCAACACACACATACAACACACACATTCAACACACACACACACACAACACACACATACAACACACACATACAACATGCACAACACACACACATAAACACACACACAACACACACACATATAACACACACACACAACACACACATACACAACACACACATACAACACACACATACACACACACATACAACATGCACAACACACACACAACACACACATACAACACACACATACAACATGCACAACACACACACATAAACACACACACAACACACACACATACAACACACACACAACACACACACATACACAACACACACATACAACATGCACAACACACACACATAAACACACACACAACACACACACATACAACACACACACAACACACACACAACACACACACATACAACACACACACAACACACACACACACAACACACACACAACACACACACATATACGATACCCAGAAACTCTCAGTTTTCTCTGGGTGAGATCTCGTCTCTTTTATCTTGGTCACAGAGGACCAAAAAGCAGAGTGTCATAACAGAGCCAGAGAGAGGTAACAGATGGACCTGGGAAAAATACTAGATGCAAATGTTATAATCATCATGATCATGAGGTCCTGTGTGGCTCAGTCGGTAGAGCATGGTGCTTGGAGCTTGGCCCTCGGCGCTTGGTGCTTGGGGCCTGGCGCTTGGTGCTTGGTGCTTGGAGCTCGGCGCTCGGGGCTCGGCACTTGGTGCTTGGGGCTTGGACTTTGGACCTTGGGGCTTGGACCTTGGAGCTTGGGGCTTGGACTTTGGACCTTGGAGCTTGGGGCTTGGGGCTTGGACCTTGGAGCTTGGGGCTTGGACCTTGGAGCTTGGGGCTTGAACCTTGGAGCTTGGGGCTTGGACCTTGGAGCTTGGGGCTTGGACCTTGTAGCTTGGGGCTTGGGGCTTGGACCTTGGAGCTTGGGGCTTGGACCTTGGAGCTTGGGGCTTGGACCTTGGAGCTTGGGGCTTGGGGCTTGGACCTTGGAGCTTGGGCCTTGGGGCTTGGACCTTGGAGCTTGGGGCTTGGACCTTGGAGCTTGGAGCTTGTACCTTGGGGCTTGGGGCTTGGACCTTGGAGCTTGGGGCTTGGGGCTTGGACCTTGGAGCTTGGGGCTTGGGGCTTGGACCTTGGAGCTTGGAGCTTGGGGCTTGGAGCTTAGAGCTTGGGGCTTGGGGCTTGGTGCTTGGAGCTTGGTGCTTGGAGCTTGGAGCTTGGTGCCAAATGTTGTTGGTGGTGATTCCCGCTGGGGTCACACCCACACGTAAAATATATGAGGTGTTTAGGATAAAAGTGTCTGCTAAATGGAACATATGATTATTTGTCATCGAGGAGATGTTTCAACAGTCTGATCAGAATGTGGTAGGAAGATGAGGTATTTAGCAGTGACAGTAGTGACATCACCTTTAGGACTGTTCATTAGTTCAAATAACTGTTTTCTGATTGGCGTTTCGACTAAGGCCCCCTTTGACTCCTAGTGTGGGGTTCGAGATGTACTTTCTGGACCTCCCCAGCCTCCTTACCACCTCAGAGAAAGACTGGATCCCAAATCCCTCCCCCTTCCCCTTGGCCCCTCCCCCTATTTACGTGTTCACACTCACTTCCTCCTTTTGCACAAGTGTCCCAAATGCAGGTAAAACTATAAAGGGTGTAGGGGCTAATTAACCCCACCGGTAGTCTCTTCTACTGAGCCTGCAATGCTGCCAGCTTCAGAGAGAAGTGGAATCCCATAAGGCACTGCGTTATTTATTTTTACTTTGCGCAATTTCACACAAAATAATAGAGAGGCTTTTTGGAATGAAATGACACGTGTGTTTGTTTATGTTCCGATGTCCTGACTTGACACGTATAAAAGATGACATCATACTCTACTGCTAACTGTTATATTTTGACACGTATAAAAGATGACATCATGCTAACTGTTATATTTTGACACGTATAAAAGATGATATCATACTCTACTGCTATATTTTGTTAAACGACAGGGGGGGGGGGGGATTTGTTCATTTTAGTTTCTTGCTTGTTTTGTTATTTAAATGTGGAACATGAATTGCACCATTCAAGTCCGGAGTGTTGGTGCTTTCAAGACAACTGGGAACTCTGGGGGGGGGGGGGGGGAAAGAGGTCAAATCGTGCCGTCAGTGAAAGCCTCAGAAAGCTCTAGAAAGATGCCTGAGTTCCCGACTTGGAATTCAAAAGAGTTGGTTGACCATTGAAAAAAAAAAAAAATCTAATTCAGAGCTAGTTTTTTTCACAGTTCTCAGTTGTCTTGAACTAACTGAAGTCAGACGTCGGAGATTTCCGAGTTCCCAGTTGTTTTGAATGCGGCATGAGTACCGAAGTTGATGGGTTTTATTGATCCCCTCGCCACTCTGGAAGTCACCCTCTGAGTTTCGTCAGCAACACGTGACAACAGAGGGCCCTCTGAGGGAGTTGGTAGGGGGCGAGGCGGTGGTTTGGGATTCACAAAGAGAGACAGAGTAGGAAGAGGAGAGTGCCTGCAGAACTTCCCTGTTTGGCTCCACCCCTCTCATGTCTGGTGGTTTTTGATTGGACAAACTAACCTCTCCACAGACAGACAGGGTTGGTGTCTAGATGGTGCCTGCATGTCAACTTGCACTAATATGGATGTTTGTTTTGTTTGTGTTTGTTTGTGTTTGCATCCTTTGCAGTGTTGTTTACCAGGATGGATTTTATGGTGCAGATATTTATGTAAGTATTATTACCAGTGAATGACGTAGAGGACCGTAACAGAGATAGATGTGTTTCTACTTACCACTCAGGACACATGACATTCACATGTGCCTGTATTCATGTTGGTTGGTTGTATGCTGAGCCAGGTATTTAGAGAGTTGCAGAGCCATATATTTAGAGAGTTACTGAGCCAGGTATTTAGAGAGTTGCAGAGCCATATATTTAGAGAGTTACTGAGCCAGGTATTTAGAGAGTTGCAGAGCCATATATTTAGAGAGTTGCAGAGCCATATATTTAGAGAGTTGCAGAGCCAGGTATTTAGAGAGTTGCAGAGCCAGGTATTTAGAGAGTTGCAGAGCCAGGTATTTAGAGAGTTGCAGAGCCATATATTTAGAGAGTTGCAGAGCCAGGTATTTAGAGAGTTGCAGAGTCAGGTATTTCGAGAGTTGCAGAGCCAGGTATTTAGAGAGTTGCAGAGCCAGGCATTTAGAGAGTTGCAGAGCCATGTATTTAGAGAGCTGGGAATTTGAGGTTTCTGCATTATGATGCTTTAATGAATAATCTATCGCTCCCCAGCAACATTACGTGGGGGATATTTAAACTATGCTATGTCACTGAATGTCTAATTAGAACAATATTCAACATTGCAAAAGTTGTCCCAACTCTCTAAAATGTCATATATGGTTTGGTTTGGTTTAATGTAGACAGCTCAATGTAATGTAAACACACCCAGCCATACCAATGTCTATAGACCTACATCAGCTCAATGTAATGTAAACACACCCAGCCATACCAATGTCTATAGACCTACATCAGCTCAATGTAACGTAACCACACCCAGCCATACCAATGTCTATAGACCTACATCAGCTCAGCTCAATGTAATGTAAACACAACCAACCACAGGCAGTTGGTGACACCTTAATTGGGGAGGAGGAGCTTGTGGTATCGACTGGAGCGGAATCAGGGGAACGACATCAAATACATCAGACAGACGGTTTCCATGGTTTCCAGGTGTTTGACGACGTTCCATTTGTTCCGTTCCTGACATTATTATGAGCCGTCCTCCCCTCAGCAGCCTCCGCTGCAACCAACCCATACAAATCCAGAAATATAATACAATATTACATCAGTAGAATGGTAATAATATCGTACAGTATTACATCAGTAGAATGGTAATACTATCCGACAGTATTACATCAGTATAATGGTAATAATATCGTACAGTATTACATCAGTAGAATGGTAATAATATAGAACAGTATTACATCAGTATAATGGTAATAATATCGTACAGTATTACATCAGTATAATGGTAATAATATCGTACAGTATTACATCAGTAGAATGGTAATAATATAGAACAGTATTACATCAGTATAATGGTAATAATATCGTACAGTATTACATCAGTATAATGGTAATAATATCGTACAGTATTACATCAGTATAATGGTAATAATATCGTACAGTATTACATCAGTATAATGGTAATAATATCGTACAGTATTACATCAGTAGAATGGTAATAATATAGAACAGTATTACATCAGTATAATGGTAATAATATCCTACAGTATTACATCAGTAGAATGGTAATACTATAGTATGTACAGTATTACATCAGTAGAATGGTAATACTATAGTATGTACAGTATTACATCAGTAGAATGG
>NW_022261983.1:19565445-19633299 GCF_002021735.2 Oncorhynchus kisutch
TGAACAGGATTTACTATTTCATTAGCAGTTATAACAACTGGTGTCATGATGTCTCATAGAAGGCCCTTCGTAGAGCGAAGTACCATAGGTACTATACTGACATATGGTAGAGACTGTACTGTAGGTCAGTATGGTAGAGACTGTAGATCGGTATAGTAGAGACTGTAGATCGGTATAGTAGAGACTGTAGATCGGTATAGAAGAGACTGTAGATCGGTATCGTAGAGACTGTAGGTCAGTATGGTAGAGACTGTAGGTCAGTATAGTAGACACTGTAGGTCAATATGGTAGAGACTGTACTGTAGGTCAGTACAGTAGAGACTGTAGGTGAGTATAGTAGAGACTGTACTGTAGGTCAGTATAGTAGAAACTGTAGGTCAGCATAGTAGAGACTGTAGGTCAGTATGGTAGAGACTGTACTGTGGGTCAGTATAGTAGATACTGTAGGTCAGTATAGTAGAGACTGTACTGTAGGTCAGTATAGTAGAGATGGTAGGTCAGTATCGTAGAGACTGTAGGTCGATATAGCAGAGACTGTACTGTAGGTCAGTATGGTAGAGACCCTACTGTAGGTCAGTATGGTAGAGACTGTACTGTAGGTCAGTATAGTTGAGACTGTACTGTAGGTCCGTATGGTAGAGACCCTACTGTAGGTCAGTATGGTAGAGACTGTACTTTAGGTCAGTATGGTAGAGACTGTACTGTAGGTCAGTATGGTAGAGACCCTACTGTAGGTCAGTATGGTAGAGACTGTACTGTAGGTCAGTATAGTTGAGACTGTACTGTAGGTCCGTATGATAGAGACTGCAGTATAGGTCAGTCTAGTAGAGACTGTACTGTAGGTGAGTATAGTAGAGACTGTAGGTCAGTATCGTAGAGACTGTAGGTCGATATAGCAGAGACTGTACTGTAGGTCAGTATGGTAGAGACCCTACTGTAGGTCAGTATGGTAGAGACTGTACTGTAGGTCAGTATAGTTGAGACTGTACTGTAGGTCCGTATGATAGAGACTGTAGTATAGGTCAGTATAGTAGAGCCTGTACTGTAGGTCAGTATGGTAGAGACTGTACTGTAGGTCAGTATGGTAGAGACTGTAGGTCAGTATAGTAGAGACTGTAGGTCGATATAGCAGAGACTGTACAGTAGGTCAGTATGGTAGAGACCCTTCTGTAGGTCAGTATAGTAGAGACTGTACTGTAGGTCAGTATGGTAGAGACTGTACTGTATGTCAGTATAGTAGAGATTGTACTGTATGTCAGTATGGTAGAGACTGTAATGTATGTCAGTGTGGTAGAGACTGTAGGTCAGTGTAGTAGAGACTGTACTGTAGGTCAGTATAGTAGAGACTGTTAGTCAGTATAGTAGAGACTGTAATGTAGGTCAGTATGGTAGAGACTGTACTGTAGGTCAGTATAGTAGAGACTGTACTGTAGGTCAGTATAGTAGATACTGTACTGTAGGTCAGTATGGTAGAGACTGTACTGTAGGTCAGTATAGCAGAGACTGTAGGTCAGTATAGCAGAGACTGTACTGTAGGTCAGTATGGTAGAGACTGTACTGTAGGTCAGTATTGTAGAGACCCTACTGTAGGTCAGTATGGTAGAGACTGTACTGTAGGTCAGTATAGTAGAGACTGTAGGTCAGTATCGTAGAGACTGTAGGTCGATATAGAAGAGACTGTACTGTAGGTCAGTATGGTAGAGACTGTAGTATAGGTCAGTATAGTAGAGACTGTACTGTAGGTCAGTATAGTAGAGACTGTAGGTCAGTATCGTAGAGACTGTAGGTCGATATAGCAGAGACTGTACTGTAGGTCAGTATGGAAAGGACTGTACTGAAGGTCAGTATGGTAGAGACTGTACTGTAGGTCAGTAAAGTTGAGACTGTACTGTAGGTCAGTATGATATAGACTGTAGTATAGGTCAGTATAGTAGAGACTGTACTGTAGGTCAGTATGGTAGAGACTGTACTGTAGGTCAGTATGGCAGAGACTGTAGGTCAGTATAGTAGAGACTGTACTGTAGGTCAGTATAGTAGAAACTGTAGGTCAGCATAGTAGAGACTGTAGGTCAGTATGGTAGAGACTGTACTGTGGGTCAGTATAGTAGATACTGTAGGTCAGTATAGTAGAGACTGTACTGTAGGTCAGTATAGTAGAGATGGTAGGTCAGTATCGTAGAGACTGTAGGTCGATATAGCAGAGACTGTACTGTAGGTCAGTATGGTAGAGACCCTACTGTAGGTCAGTATGGTAGAGACTGTACTGTAGGTCAGTATAGTTGAGACTGTACTGTAGGTCCGTATGGTAGAGACCCTACTGTAGGTCAGTATGGTAGAGACTGTACTTTAGGTCAGTATGGTAGAGACTGCACTGTAGGTCAGTATGGTAGAGACTGTACTGTAGGTCAGTATGGTAGAGACCCTACTGTAGGTCAGTATGGTAGAGACTGTACTGTAGGTCCGTATGATAGAGACTGTAGTATAGGTCAGTATAGTAGAGACTGTACTGTAGGTGAGTATAGTAGAGACTGTAGGTCGATATAGCAGAGACTGTACTGTAGGTCAGTATGGTAGAGACCCTACTGTAGGTCAGTATGGTAGAGACTGTACTGTAGGTCAGTATAGTTGAGACTGTACTGTAGGTCCGTATGATAGAGACTGTAGTATAGGTCAGTATAGTAGAGACTGTACTGTAGGTCCGTATGGTAGAGACTGTACTGTAGGTCAGTATGGTAGAGACTGTAGGTCAGTATAGTAGAGACTGTAGGTCGATATAGCAGAGACTGTACAGTAGGTCAGTATGGTAGAGACCCTACTGTAGGTCAGTATAGTAGAGACTGTACTGTAGGTCAGTATGGTAGAGACTGTACTGTATGTCAGTATAGTAGAGACTGTACTGTAGGTCAGTATGGTAGAGACTGTACTGTATGTCAGTGTGGTAGAGACTGTAGGTCAGTGTAGTAGAGACTGTACTGTAGGTCAGTATAGTAGAGACTGTTAGTCAGTATAGTAGAGACTGTAATGTAGGTCAGTATGGTAGAGACTGTACTGTAGGTCAGTATAGTAGAGACTGCACTGTAGGTCAGTATAGTAGATACTGTACTGTAGGTCAGTATGGTAGAGACTGTACTGTAGGTCAGTATAGCAGAGACTGTAGGTCAGTATAGCAGAGACTGTACTGTAGGTCAGTATGGTAGATACTGTACTGTAGGTCAGTATGGTAGAGACCCTACTGTAGGTCAGTATGGTAGAGACTGTACTGTAGGTCAGTATAGTAGATACTGTAGGTCAGTATAGTAGAGACTGTACTGTAGGTCAGTATAGTAGAGATGGTAGGTCTGTATCGTAGAGACTGTAGGTCGATATAGCAGAGACTGTACTGTAGGTCAGTATGGTAGAGACCCTACTGTAGGTCAGTATGGTAGAGACTGTACTGTAGGTCAGTATAGTTGAGACTGTACTGTAGGTCCGTATGATAGAGACTGTAGTATAGGTCAGTATAGTAGAGACTGTACTGTAGGTGAGTATAGTAGAGACTGTAGGTCAGTATCGTAGAGACTGTAGGTCGATATAGCAGAGACTGTACTGTAGGTCAGTATGGTAGAGACCCTACTGTAGGTCAGTATGGTAGAGACTGTACTGTAGGTCAGTATAGTTGAGACTGTACTGTAGGTCCGTATGATAGAGACTGTAGTATAGGTCAGTATAGTAGAGACTGTACTGTAGGTCCGTATGGTAGAGACTGTACTGTAGGTCAGTATGGTAGAGACTGTAGGTCAGTATAGTAGAGACTGTAGGTCGATATAGCAGAGACTGCACAGCAGGTCAGTATGGTAGAGACCCTACTGTAGGTCAGTATAGTAGAGACTGTACTGTAGGTCAGTATGGTAGAGACTGTACTGTATGTCGGTATAGTAGAGACTGTACTGTAGGTCAGTATGGTAGAGACTGTAATGTATGTCAGTGAGGTAGAGACTGTAGGTCAGTGTAGTAGAGACTGTACTGTAGGTCAGTATAGTAGAGACTGTTAGTCAGTATAGTAGAGACTGTAATGTAGGTCAGTATAGTAGAGACTGTACTGTAGGTCAGTATAGTAGATACTGTACTGTAGGTCAGTATGGTAGAGACTGTACTGTAGGTCGGTATAGCAGAGACTGTAGGTCAGTATAGCAGAGACTGTACTGTAGGTCAGTATGGTAGATACTGTACTGTAGGTCAGTATGGTAGATACTGTACTGTAGGTCAGTATGGTAGAGACCCTACTGTAGGTCAGTATGGTAGAGACTGTACTGTAGGTCAGTATGGTAGATACTGTAGGTCAGTATAGTAGAGACTGTACTGTAGGTCAGTATAGTAGAGATGGTAGGTCAGTATCGTAGAGACTGTAGGTCGATATAGCAGAGACTGTACTGTAGGTCAGTATGGTAGAGACCCTACTGTAGGTCAGTATGGTAGAGACTGTACTGTAGGTCAGTATAGTTGAGACTGTACTGTAGGTCCGTATGGTAGAGACCCTACTGTAGGTCAGTATGGTAGAGACTGTACTTTAGGTCAGTATGGTAGAGACTGTACTGTAGGTCCGTATGATAGAGACTGTAGTATAGGTCAGTATAGTAGAGACTGTACTGTAGGTCCATATGGTAGAGACTGTACTGTAGGTCAGTATGGTAGAGACTGTAGGTCAGTATAGTAGAGACTGTAGGTCAGTATCGTAGAGACTGTAGGTCGATATAGCAGAGACTGTACTGTAGGTCAGTATGGTAGAGACCCTACTGCAGGTCAGTATGGTAGAGACTGTACTGTAGGTCAGTATAGTTGAGACTGTACTGTAGGTCCGTATGATAGCGACTGTAGTATAGGTCAGTATAGTAGAGACTGTACTGTAGGTCCATATGGTAGAGACTGTACTGTAGGTCAGTATGGTAGAGACTGTAGGTCAGTATAGTAGAGACTGTAGGTCGATATAGCAGAGACTGTACAGTAGGTCAGTATGGTAGAGACCCTACTGTAGGTCAGTATGGTAGAGACTGTACTGTATGTCAGTATAGTAGAGACTGTACTGTAGGTCAGTATGGTAGAGACTGTACTGTATGTCAGTGTGGTAGAGACTGTAGGTCAGTGTAGTAGAGACTGTACTGTAGGTCAGTATAGTAGAGACTGTTAGTCAGTATAGTAGAGACTGTAATGTAGGTCAGTATGGTAGAGACTGTACTGTAGGTCCGTATGGTAGAGACTGTACTGTAGGTCAGTATGGTAGAGACTGTAGGTCGATATAGCAGAGACTGTACAGCAGGTCAGTATGGTAGAGACCCTACTGTAGGTCAGTATAGTAGAGACTGTACTGTAGGTCAGTATGGTAGAGACTGTACTGTATGTCAGTATAGTAGAGACTGTACTGTAGGTCAGTATGGTAGAGACTGTAATGTATGTCAGTGAGGTAGAGACTGTAGGTCAGTGTAGTAGAGACTGTACTGTAGGTCAGTATAGTAGAGACTGTTAGTCAGTATAGTAGAGACTGTAATGTAGGTCAGTATAGTAGAGACTGTACTGTAGGTCAGTATAGTAGATACTGTACTGTAGGTCAGTATGGTAGAGACTGTACTGTAGGTCAGTATAGCAGAGACTGTAGGTCAGTATAGCAGAGACGGTACTGTAGGTCAGTATGGTAGATACTGTACTGTAGGTCAGTATGGTAGAGACCCTACTGTAGGTCAGTATGGTAGAGACTGTACTGTAGGTCAGTATGGTAGATACTGTAGGTCAGTATAGTAGAGACTGTACTGTAGGTCAGTATAGTAGAGATGGTAGGTCAGTATCGTAGAGACTGTAGGTCGATATAGCAGAGACTGTACTGTAGGTCAGTATGGTAGAGACCCTACTGTAGGTCAGTATGGTAGAGACTGTACTGTAGGTCAGTATAGTTGAGACTGTACTGTAGGTCCGTATGGTAGAGACCCTACTGTAGGTCAGTATGGTAGAGACTGTACTTTAGGTCAGTATGGTAGAGACTGTACTGTAGGTCCGTATGATAGAGACTGTAGTATAGGTCAGTATAGTAGAGACTGTACTGTAGGTCCATATGGTACAGACTGTACTGTAGGTCAGTATGGTAGAGACTGTAGGTCAGTATAGTAGAGACTGTAGGTCAGTATCGTAGAGACTGTAGGTCGATATAGCAGAGACTGTACTGTAGGTCAGTATGGTAGAGACCCTACTGCAGGTCAGTATGGTAGAGACTGTACTGTAGGTCAGTATAGTTGAGACTGTACTGTAGGTCCGTATGATAGAGACTGTAGTATAGGTCAGTATAGTAGAGACTGTACTGTAGGTCCATATGGTAGAGACTGTACTGTAGGTCAGTATGGTAGAGACTGTAGGTCAGTATAGTAGAGACTGTAGGTCGATATAGCAGAGACTGTACAGTAGGTCAGTATGGTAGAGACCCTACTGTAGGTCAGTATGGTAGAGACTGTACTGTATGTCAGTATAGTAGAGACTGTACTGTAGGTCAGTATGGTAGAGACTGTACTGTATGTCAGTGTGGTAGAGACTGTAGGTCAGTGTAGTAGAGACTGTGCTGTAGGTCAGTATAGTAGAGACTGTTAGTCAGTATAGTAGAGACTGTAATGTAGGTCAGTATGGTAGAGACTGTACTGTAGGTCAGTATAGTAGAGACTGTACTGTAGGTCAGTATAGTAGATACTGTACTGTAGGTCAGTATGGTAGAGACTCTACTGTAGGTCAGTATAGCAGAGACTGTAGGTCAGTATAGCAGAGACTGTACTGTAGGTCAGTATGGTAGATACTGTACTGTAGGTCAGTATGGTAGAGACCCTACTGTAGGTCAGTATGGTAGAGACTGTACTGTAGGTCAGTATAGTAGAGACTGTAGGTCAGTATCGTAGAGACTGTAGATCGATATAGCAGAGACTGTACTGTAGGTCAGTATGGTAGAGACTGTAGTATAGGTCAGTATAGTAGAGACTGTACTGTAGGTCAGTATAGTAGAGACTGTAGGTCAGTATCGTAGAGACTGTAGGTCGATATAGCAGAGACTGTACTGTAGGTCAGTATGGAAAGGACTGTACTGAAGGTCAGTATGGTAGAGACTGTACTGTAGGTCAGTAAAGTTGAGACTGTACTGTAGGTCAGTATGATATAGACTGTAGTATAGGTCAGTATAGTAGAGACTGTACTGTAGGTCAGTATGGTAGAGACTGTACTGTAGGTCAGTATGGTAGAGACTGTAGGTCAGTATAGTCGAGACTGTAGGTCGATATAGCAGAGACTGTACAGTAGGTCAGTATGGTAGAGACCTTACTGTAGGTCAGTATAGTAGAGACTGTACTGTAGGTCAGTATGGTAGAGACTGTACTCTATGTCAGTATGGTAGAGACTGTACTGGAGGTCCGTATGGTAGAGACTGTACTGTATGTCAGTGTGGTAGAGACTGTAGGTCAGTGTAGTAGAGACTGTACGGTAGGCCAGTATAGTAGAGCCTGTTAGTCAGTATAGTAGAGACTGTAATGTAGGTCAGTATGGTAGAGACTGTACTGTAGGTCAGTATGGTAGAGACTGTACTGTAGGTCAGTATGGTAGAGACTGTACTGTTGGTAAGTATAGAAGAGACTGTAATGTAGGTCAGTATAGTGGAGACTGTAGGTCAGTATGGTAGAGACTGTACTGTTAGTCAGAATAGTAGAGACTGTACTGTAGGTCAGTATGGTAGAGACTGTAGGTCAGTATAGTAGAGACTGTACTGTAGGTCAGTATAGTAGAGACTGTACTGTAGGTCAGTATGGCAGAGACTGTACTGTAGGTCAGTATAGTAGAGACTGTAGGTCAGTATAGTAGAGACTGTACTGTAGGTCAGTATTGTAGAGACTGTAGGTCAGTATAGTAGAGACGGTACTGTAGGTCAGTATGGTAGAGACTGTACTGTAGGTCAGTATGGTAGAGACTGTAGGTCAGTATGGTAGAGACTGTGCTGTAGGTCAGTATAGTAGAGACTGTACTGTAGGTCAGGATAGTAGAGACTGTACTGTAGGTCAGTATAGTAGAGACTGTACTGTAGGTCTGTATAGTAGAGACTGTACTGTAGGTCAGTATGGTAGAGACTGTACTGTAGGTCAGTATGGTAGAGACTGTAGGTCAGTATGGTAGAGACTGTGCTGTAGGTCAGTATAGTAGAGACTGTACTGTAGGTCAGGATAGTAGAGACTGTACTGTAGGTCAGTATAGTAGAGACTGTACTGTAGGTCTGTATAGTAGAGACTGTACTGTAGGTCAGTATGGTAGAGACTGTAGGTCAGTATGGTAGAGACTGTCCTGTCAGTATAATAGAGCAGGTTGGTTAGACTGTGAAGAACAACGTCCAAATGTATTGGGGATTAACACACACACACACACACACACACACACACACACACACACTCAAACACACACTCAAACACACACACACACTCAAACACACACACACAATGTCCAAAACTAATGGGAATTAACTGAGCCTAATCGCACAGCGCTGGGCCCTTATGCAAATCAGCTTATTTATATTTGCAAGCCAGGCTGCTGATTGGCTGTTATCAGTATGCGCGGGCAGTCAGGCTCAGAGGGGGAGATTAGAACTCTGCTATCGCCAACGCTTCTGCTCACTGCCCCTCGGAACTCTGGGATATGGAACCGCTCTCTGGGGGTTTTAGTTTTACCATGTCTGTCTGTCTCTGTGTCTGTCTGTCTGTCTCTCTCTCTTTGTCTGTCTGTCTCTCTCTCTGTGTCTGTCTGTCTGTCTGTCTGTCTGTCTCTCTTTCTTTCTTTCATTCTTTCATTCTTTCTCTCTAACTCTGTTCTACCTCTCTATCTCTGTCCCTCTATCTCTGTTCTACCTCTCTATCTCTGTCCCTCTAACTCTGTTCTGCCTCTCTATCTCTGTCTCTCTATCTCTGTTCTACCTCTCTATCTCTGTTCTACCTTTCTATCTCTGTCCCTCTAACTCTGTTCTACCTCTCTATCTCTGTCCCTCTAGCTCTGTGCTGTCTCTCTATCTCTGTCCCTCTAACTCTGTTCTGTCTCTCTATCTCTGTCCCTCTAACTCTGTTCTGTCTCTCTATCTCTGTCCCTCTAACTCTGTTCTGTCTCTCTATCTCTGTCCCTCTAACTCTGTTCTACCTCTCTATCTCTGTCCCTCTAACTCTGTTCTGTCTCTCTATCTCTGTCCCTCTAACTCTGTTCTGTCTCTGTCCCTCTAACTCTGTTCTGCCTCTCTATCTCTGTCCCTCTAACTCTGTTCTACCTCTCTATCTCTGTTCTACCTCTCTATCTCTGTCCCTCTAACTCTGTTCTGTCTCTCTATCTCTGTCCCTCTAACTCTGTTCTGTCCCTCTAACTCTGTTCTACCTCTCTATCTCTGTTCTACCTCTCTATCTCTGTTCTACCTCTCTATCTCTGTCCCTCTAACTCTGTGCTGTCTCTCTATCTCTGTCCCTCTAACTCTGTTCTACCTCTCTAACTCTGTTCTACCTCTCTATCTCTGTCCCTCTAACTCTGTTCTGTCTCTGTCCCCTCTAACTCTGTTCTGCCTCTCTATCTCTGTCCCTCTAACTCTGTTCTACCTCTCTATCTCTGTCCCTCTAACTTTGTGCTGTCTCTCTGTCCCTCTAACTCTGTTCTGTCTCTCTATCTCTGTCCCTCTAACTCTGTTCTGTCTCTCTATCTCTGTCCCTCTAACTCTGTTCTGTCTCTCTATCTCTGTCCCTCTAACTCTGTTCTACCTCTCTATCTCTGTCCCTCTAACTCTGTTCTGTCTCTCTATCTCTGTCCCTCTAACTCTGTTTCTGTCTCTGTCCCTCTAACTCTGTTCTGCCTCTCTATCTCTGTCCCTCTAACTCTGTTCTACCTCTCTATCTCTGTTCTACCTCTCTATCTCTGTCCCTCTAACTCTGTTCTGTCTCTCTATCTCTGTCCCTCTAACTCTGTTCTGTCCTTCTAACTCTGTTCTACCTCTCTATCTCTGTTCTACCTCTCTATCTCTGTTCTACCTCTCTATCTCTGTCCCTCTAACTCTGTGCTGTCTCTCTATCTCTGTCCCTCTAACTCTGTTCTGTCTCTGTCCCTCTAACTCTGTTCTGCCTCTCTATCTCTGTCCCTCTAACTCTGTTCTACCTCTCTATCTCTGTCCCTCTAACTTTGTGCTGTCTCTCTGTCCCTCTAACTCTGTTCTGTCTCTCTATCTCTGTCCCTCTAACTCTGTTCTACCTCTCTATCTCTGTCCCTCTAACTCTGTTCTGTCTCTCTATCTCTGTCCCTCTAACTCTGTTCTGTCTCTGTCCCTCTAACTCTGTTCTGCCTCTCTATCTCTGTCCCTCTAACTCTGTTCTACCTCTCTATCTCTGTTCTACCTCTCTATCTCTGTCCCTCTAACTCTGTTCTGTCTCTCTATCTCTGTCCCTCTAACTCTGTTCTGTCCTTCTAACTCTGTTCTACCTCTCTATCTCTGTTCTACCTCTCTATCTCTGTTCTACCTCTCTATCTCTGTCCCTCTAACTCTGTGCTGTCTCTCTATCTCTGTCCCTCTAACTCTGTTCTACCTCTCTAACTCTGTTCTACCTCTCTATCTCTGTCCCTCTAACTCTGTGCTGTCTCTCTATCTCTGTCCCTCTAACTCTGTTCTGTCTCTGTCCCTCTAACTCTGTTCTGCCTCTCTATCTCTGTCCCTCTAACTCTGTTCTACCTCTCTATCTCTGTCCCTCTAACTTTGTGCTGTCTCTCTGTCCCTCTAACTCTGTTCTGTCTCTCTATCTCTGTCCCTCTAACTCTGTTCTACCTCTCTAACTCTGTTCTACCTCTCTATCTCTGTCTCTCTAACTCTGTTCTACCTCTCTAACTCTGTTCTACCTTCTCTATCTCTGTCCCTCTAACTCTGTTCTGCCTCTCTAACTCTGTTCTACCTCTCTATCTCTGTCTCTCTAACTCTGTTCTACCTCTCTAACTCTGTTCTACCTCTCTATCCTTGTCCCTCTAACTCTGTTCTACCTCTCTATCTCTGTCCCTCTAACTCTGTTCTGTCTCTCTATCTCTGTCCCTCTAACTCTGTTCTACCTCTCTATCTCTGTCCCTCTAACTCTGTTCTACCTCTGTCCCTCTAACTCTGTTCTGCCTCTCTATCTCTGTCCCTCTACCTCTCTATCTCTGTCCCTCTAACTCTGTTCTGTCTCTCTATCTCTGTCCCTCTAACTCTGTTCTACCTCTCTATCTCTGTCCCTCTAACTTTGTGCTGTCTCTCTGTCCCTCTAACTCTGTTCTGTCTCTCTATCTCTGTCCCTCTAACTCTGTTCTACCTCTCTAACTCTGTTTCTACCTCTCTATCTCTGTCTCTCTAACTCTGTTCTGTCTCTCTATCTCTGTCCCTCTAACTCTGTTCTGTCTCTCTACCTCTGTCCCTCTAACTCTGTTCTGCCTCTCTATCTCTGTCCCTCTAACTCTGTTCTGTCTCTCTATCTCTGTCCCTCTAACTCAGTTCTACCTCAGTTCTACCTCTCTATCTCTGTCCCTCTAACTTTGTGCTGTCTCTCTGTCCCTCTAACTCTGTTCTGTCTCTCTATCTCTGTCCCTCTAACTCTGTTCTACCTCTCTAACTCTGTTCTACCTCTCTATCTCTGTCTCTCTAACTCTGTTCTACCTCTCTATCTCTGTTCTACCTCTCTATCTCTGTCCCTCTAACTCTGTTCTACCTCTCTATCTCTGTCCCTCTAACTCTGTGCTGTCTCTCTATCTCTGTCCCTCTAACTCTGTTCTGTCTCTGTCCCTCTAACTCTGTTCTGCCTCTCTATCTCTGTCCCTCTAACTCTGTTCTACCTCTCTATCTCTGTCCCTCTAACTTTGTGCTGTCTCTCTGTCCCTCTAACTCTGTTCTGTCTCTCTATCTCTGTCCCTCTAACTCTGTTCTGTCTCTCTATCTCTGTCCCTCTAACTCTGTTCTGTCTCTGTCCCTCTAACTCTGTTCTGCCTCTCTATCTCTGTCCCTCTAACTCTGTTCTACCTCTCTATCTCTGTTCTAACCTCTCTATCTCTGTCCCTCTAACTCTGTTCTGTCTCTCTATCTCTGTCCCTCTAACTCTGTTCTGTCCTTCTAACTCTGTTCTACCTCTCTATCTCTGTTCTACCTCTCTATCTCTGTTCTACCTCTCTATCTCTGTCCCTCTAACTCTGTGCTGTCTCTCTATCTCTGTCCCTCTAACTCTGTTTCTGTCTCTGTCCCTCTAAACTCTGTTCTGCCTCTCTATCTCTGTCCCTCTAACTCTGTTACTACCTCTCTATCTCCTGTCCCTCTAACTTTGTGCTGTCCTCTCTGTCCCTCTAACTCTGTTCTGTCTCTCTATCTCTGTCCCTCTAACTCTGTTTCTACCTCTCTATCTCTGTCCCTCTAACTCTGTTCTGTCCTCTCTATCTCTGTCCCTCTAACTCTGTTCTGTCTCTGTCCCTCTAACTCTGTTCTGCCTCTCTATCTCTGTCCCTCTAACTCTGTTCTACCTCTCTATCTCTGTTCTACCTCTCTATCTCTGTCCCTCTAACTCTGTTCTGTCTCTCTATCTCTGTCCCTCTAACTCTGTTCTGTCCTTCTAACTCTGTTCTACCTCTCTATCTCTGTTTCTACCTCTCTATCTCTGTTCTACCTCTCTATCTCTGTCCCTCTAAACTCTGTGCTGTCTCTCTATCCTCTGTCCCTCTAACTCTGTTCTACCTCTCTAACTCTGTTCTACCTCTCTATCTCTGTCCCTCTAACTCTGTGCTGTCTCTCTATCTCTGTCCCTCTAACTCTGTTCTGTCTCTGTCCCTCTAACTCTGTTCTGCCTCTCTATCTCTGTCCCTCTAACTCTGTTCTACCTCTCTATCTCTGTCCCTCTAACTTTGTGCTGTCTCTCTGTCCCTCTAACTCTGTTCTGTCTCTCTATCTCTGTCCCTCTAACTCTGTTCTACCTCTCTAACTCTGTTCTACCTCTCTATCTCTGTCTCTCTAACTCTGTTCTACCTCTCTAACTCTGTTCTACCCTCTCTATCTCTGTCCCTCTAACTCTGTTCTGCCTCTCTAACTCTGTTCTACCTCTCTATCTCTGTCTCTCTAACTCTGTTCTACCTCTCTAACTCTGTTCTACCTCTCTATCCTTGTCCCTCTAACTCTGTTCTACCTCTCTATCTCTGTCCCTCTAACTCTGTTCTGTCTCTCTATCTCTGTCCCTCTAACTCTGTTCTTACCTCTCTATCTCTGTCCCTCTAACTCTGTTCTACCTCTGTCCCTCTAACTCTGTTCTGCCTCTCTATCTCTGTCCCTCTACCTCTCTATCTCTGTCCCTCTAACTCTGTTCTGTCTCTCTATCTCTGTCCCTCTAACTCTGTTCTACCTCTCTATCTCTGTCCCTCTAACTTTGTGCTGTCTCTCTGTCCCTCTAACTCTGTTCTGTCTCTCTATCTCTGTCCCTCTAACTCTGTTCTACCTCTCTAACTCTGTTCTACCTCTCTATCTCTGTCTCTCTAACTCTGTTCTGTCTCTCTATCTCTGTCCCTCTAACTCTGTTCTGTCTCTCTACCTCTGTCCCTCTAACTCTGTTCTGCCTCTCTATCTCTGTCCCTCTAACTCTGTTCTGTCTCTCTATCTCTGTCCCTCTAACTCAGTTCTACCTCAGTTCTACCTCTCTATCTCTGTCCCTCTAACTTTGTGCTGTCTCTCTGTCCCTCTAACTCTGTTCTGTCTCTCTATCTCTGTCCCTCTAACTCTGTTCTACCTCTCTAACTCTGTTCTACCTCTCTATCTCTGTCTCTCTAACTCTGTTCTACCTCTCTATCTCTGTTCTACCTCTCTATCTCTGTCCCTCTAACTCTGTTCTACCTCTCTATCTCTGTCCCTCTAACTCTGTGCTGTCTCTCTATCTCTGTCCCTCTAACTCTGTTCTGTCTCTGTCCCTCTAACTCTGTTCTGCCTCTCTATCTCTGTCCCTCTAACTCTGTTCTACCTCTCTATCTCTGTCCCTCTAACTTTGTGCTGTCTCTCTGTCCCTCTAACTCTGTTCTGTCTCTCTATCTCTGTCCCTCTAACTCTGTTCTACCTCTCTAACTCTGTTCTACCTCTCTATCTCTGTCTCTCTAACTCTGTTCTACCTCTCTAACTCTGTTCTACCTCTCTATCTCTGTCCCTCTAACTCTGTTCTGCCTCTCTAACTCTGTTCTACCTCTCTATCTCTGTCTCTCTAACTCTGTTCTACCTCTCTAACTCTGTTCTACCTCTCTATCCTTGTCCCTCTAACTCTGTTCTACCTCTCTATCTCTGTCCCTCTAACTCTGTTCTGTCTCTCTATCTCTGTCCCTCTAACTCTGTTCTACCTCTCTATCTCTGTCCCTCTAACTCTGTTCTACCTCTGTCCCTCTAACTCTGTTCTGCCTCTCTATCTCTGTCCCTCTACCTCTCTATCTCTGTCCCTCTAACTCTGTTCTGTCTCTCTATCTCTGTCCCTCTAACTCTGTTCTACCTCTCTATCTCTGTCCCTCTAACTTTGTGCTGTCTCTCTGTCCCTCTAACTCTGTTCTGTCTCTCTATCTCTGTCCCTCTAACTCTGTTCTACCTCTCTAACTCTGTTCTACCTCTCTATCTCTGTCTCTCTAACTCTGTTCTGTCTCTCTATCTCTGTCCCTCTAACTCTGTTCTGTCTCTCTACCTCTGTCCCTCTAACTCTGTTCTGCCTCTCTATCTCTGTCCCTCTAACTCTGTTCTGTCTCTCTATCTCTGTCCCTCTAACTCAGTTCTACCTCAGTTCTACCTCTCTATCTCTGTCCCTCTAACTTTGTGCTGTCTCTCTGTCCCTCTAACTCTGTTCTGTCTCTCTATCTCTGTCCCTCTAACTCTGTTCTACCTCTCTAACTCTGTTCTACCTCTCTATCTCTGTCTCTCTAACTCTGTTCTACCCTCTCTATCTCTGTTCTACCTCTCTATCTCTGTCCCTCAACTCTGTGTCTACCTCTCTATCTCTGTTCTACCTCTCTATCTCTGTCCCTCTAACTCTGTGTCTACCTCTCTATCTCTGTCTCTCTAAACTCTGTTCTACCTCTCTATCTCTGTTCTACTCTCTCTATCTCTGTCCCTCTAACTCTGTTCTACCTCTCTATCTCTGTTCTACCTCTCTATCTCTGTCCCTCTAACTCTGTTCCTACCTCTCTATCTCTGTCCCTCTAACTCTGTTCTACCTCATCTATCTCTGTCCCCTCTAACTCTGTTCTACCTCTGTCCCTCTAACTCTGTTCTGCCTCTCTATCTCTGTTCTACCTCTCTATCTCTGTCCCTCTAACTCTGTTCTACCTCTCTATCTCTGTCTCTCTAACTCTGTTCTACCTCTCTATCTCTGTTCTACCGCTCTATCTCTGTCCCTCTAACTCTGTTCTACCTCTCTATCTCTGTTCTACCTCTCTATCTCTGTCCTCTAACTCTGTTCTGTCTCTCTATCTCTGTCCCTCTAACTCTGTTCTGTCTCTCTATCTCTGTCCCTCTAACTCTGTTCTACCTCTCTATCTCTGTCCCTCTAACTCTGTTCTGTCTCTCTATCTCTGTCCCTCTAACTCTGTTCTACCTCTCTAACTCTGTTCTACCTCTCTATCTCTGTCCCTCTAACTCTGTTCTACCTCTCTATCTCTGTTCTACCTCTCTATCTCTGTTCTACCTCTCTATCTCTGTTCTACCGTCTCTATCTCTGTCCCTCTAACTCTGTTCTACCTCTCTAACTCTGTTCTACCTCTCTAGCTCTGTCCCTCTAACTCTGTTCTAACCTCTCTATCTCTGTCCCTCTACCTCTGTTCTGTCTCTCTATCTCTGTCCCTCTAACTCTGTTCTACCCTCTGTCCCTCTAACTCTGTTCTGCCTCTCTATCTCTGTCCCTCTAATCTGTTCTACCTCTCTATCTCTGTTCTACCTCTCTATCTCTGTTCTACCTCTCTATCTCTGTCCCTCTAACTCTGTTCTGTCTCTCTATCTCTGTCCCTCTAACTCTGTTCTACCTCTGTCCCTCTAACTCTGTTCTGCCTCTCTATCTCTGTCCCTCTACCTCTCTATCTCTGTCCCTCTAACTCTGTTCTGTCTCTCTATCTCTGTCCCTCTAACTCTGTTCTACCTCTCTATCTCTGTCCCTCTAACTTTGTGCTGTCTCTCTGTCCCTCTAACTCTGTTCTGTCTCTCTATCTCTGTCCCTCTAACTCTGTTCTACCTCTCTAACTCTGTTCTACCTCTCTATCTCTGTCTCTCTAACTCTGTTCTGTCTCTCTATCTCTGTCCCTCTAACTCTGTTCTGTCTCTCTACCTCTGTCCCTCTAACTCTGTTCTGCCATCTCTATCTCTGTCCCTCTAACTCTGTTCTGTCTCTCTATCTCTGTCCCTCTAACTCAGTTCTACCTCAGTTCTACTCTCTATCTCTGTCCCTCTAACTTTGTGCTGTCTCTCTGTCCCTCTAACTCTGTTCTGTCTCTCTATCTCTGTCCCTCTAACTCTGTTCTACCTCTCTAACTCTGTTCTACCTCTCTATCTCTGTCTCTCTAAACTCTGTTCTACCTCTCTATCTCTGTTCTACCTCTCTATCTCTGTCCCTCTAACTCTGTTCTACCTCTCTATCTCTGTCCCTCTAACTCTGTGCTGTCTCTCTTATCTCTGTCCCTCTAACTCTGTTCTGTCTCTGTCCCTCTAACTCTGTTCTGCCTCTCTATCTCTGTCCCTCTAACTCTGTTCTACCTCTCTATCTCTGTCCCTCTAACTTTGTGCTGTCTCTCTGTCCCTCTAACTCTGTTCTGTCTCTCTATCTCTGTCCCTCTAACTCTGTTCTGTCTCTCTATCTCTGTCCCTCTAACTCTGTTCTGTCTCTGTCCCTCTAACTCTGTTCTGCCTCTCTATCTCTGTCCCTCTAACTCTGGTCTACCTCTCTATCTCTGTTCTAACCTCTCTATCTCTGTCCCTCTAACTCTGTTCTGTCTCTCTATCTCTGTCCCTCTAACTCTGTTCTGTCCCTTCTAACCCTCTGTTCTTACCGTCTCTAGTCTCTGTCTACCTACCTCTCTATCGTCTGTCCTCTAACTCTGTGCGGTCTCTCTATCTCTGTCCCTCTAACTCTGTTCTGTCTCTGTCCCTCTAACTCGTTCGTTCTGCTCCTCTATCTCTGTCCCGCTAACTCTGTTCTACCTCTCTATCTCTGTCCCTCTAACTTTGTGCTGTCTCTCTGTCCCTCTAACGCTGTTCTGTCTCTCTATCTCTGTCCCTCTAACTCTGTTCTACCTCTCTATCTCTGTCCCTCTAACTCTGTTCTGTCTCTCTATCTCTGTCCCTCTAACTCTGTTCTGTCTCTGTCCCTCTAACTCTGTTTCTGCCTCTCTATCTCTGTCCCTCTAAACTCTGTTCTACCTCTCTATCTCTGTTCTACCTCTCTATCTCTGTCCCTCTAACTCTGTTCTGTCTCTCTATCTCTGTCCCTCTAACTCTGTTCTGTCCTTCTAACTCTGTTCTACTCTCTATCTCTGTCTACCTTCTATCTCTGTTCTACCTCTCTATCTCTGTCCCTCTAACTCTGTGCTGTCTCTCTATCTCTGTCCCTCTAACTCTGTTCTACCTCTCTAACTCTGTTCTACTACCTCTCTATCTCTGTCCCTCTAACTCTGTGCTGTCTCTCTATCTCTGTCCCTCTAACTCTGTTCTGTCCTCTGTCCCTCTAACTCTGTTCTGCCTCTCTATCTCTGTCCCTCTAACTCTGTCTACCTCTCTATCTCTGTCCCTCTAACTTGTGCTGTCTCTCTGTCCCTCTAACTCTGTTCTGTCTCTCTATCTCTGTCCCTCTAACTCTGTTCTACCTCTCTAACTCTGTTCTACCTCTCTATCTCTGTCTCTCTAACTCTGTTCTACCTCTCTAACTCTGTTCTATACCTCTCTATCTCTGTCCCTCTAACTCTGTTCTGCCTCTCTAACTCTGTTCTAACCTCTCTATCTCTGTCTCTCTAACTCTGTTCTAACCTCTCTAACTCTGTTCTACCTCTCTATCCTTGTCCCTCTAACTCTGTTCTACCTCTCTATCTCTGTCCCTCTAACTCTGTTCTGTCTCTCTATCTCTGTCCCTCTAACTCTGTCTACCTCTCTATCTCTGTCCCTCTAACTCTGTTCTACCTCTGTCCCTCTAACTCTGTTCTGCCTCTCTATCTCTGTCCCTCTAACCTCTCTATCTCTGTCCCTCTAACTCTGTTCTGTCTCTCTATCTCTGTCCCTCTAACTCTGTTCTACCTCTCTATCTCTGTCCCTCTAAACTTTGTGCTGTCTCTCTGTCCCTCTACTCTGTTCTGTCTCTCTATCTCTGGTCCCTCTAACTCTGTTCTACCTCTCTAACTCTGTTCTACCTCTCTATCTCTGTCTCTCTAACTCTGTTCTGTCTCTCTATCTCTGTCCCTCTAACTCTGTTCTGTCTCTCTACCTCTGTCCCTCTAACTCTGTTCTGCCTCTCTATCTCTGTCCCTCTAACTCTGTTCTGTCTCTCTATCTCTGTCCCTCTAACTCAGTTCTACCTCAGTTCTACCTCTCTATCTCTGTCCCTCTAACTTGTGCTGTCCTCTCTGTCCCCTAACTCTGTTCTGTCTCTCTATCTCTGTGTCCCTCTAACTCTGTTCTACCTCTCTAACTCTGTTCTACCTCTCTATCTCTGTCTCTCTAACTCTGTTCTACCTCTCTATCTCTGTTCTACCTCTCTAATCTCTGTCCCCTCTAACGCTGTTCTACTACCTCTCTATCTCTGTCCCTCTAACTCTGTGCTGTCTCTCTATCTCTGTCCCTCTAACTCTGTTTCTGTCTCGGGTCCCTCTAACTCTGTCTGCCTCTCTATCTCTGTCCCTCTAAACTCTGTTCTACCTCTCTATCTCTGTCCCTCTAACTTTGTGCTGTCTCTCTGTCCCTCTAACTCTGTTCTGTCTCTCTATCTCTGTCCCTCTAACTCTGTTCTACCTCTCTAACTCTGTTCTACCTCTCTATCTCTGTCTCTCTAACTCGTTCTAACTACCTATCTAACTCTGTTCTAATACTATCTCTGTCCCTCTAACTCTGTTCTCCTCTAACTCTGTTCTACCTCTCTATCTCTGTCTCTCTAACTCTGTTCTACCTCTCTAACTCTGTTCTACCTCTCTATCCTTGTCCTCTAACTCTGTTCTACCTCTCTATCTCTGTCCCTCTAACTCTGTTCTGTCTCTCTATCTCTGTCCCTCTAACTCTGTTCTACCTCTCTATCTCTGTCCCTCTAACTCTGTTCTACCTCTGTCCCTCTAACTCTGTTCTGCCTCTCTATCTCTGTCCCTCTACCTCTCTATCTCTGTCCTCTAACTCTGTTCTGTCTCTCTATCTCTGTCCCTCTAACTCTGTTTCTACCTCTCTATCTCTGTCCCTCTAACTTTGTGCTGTCTCTCTGTCCCTCTAACTCTGTTCTGTCTCTCTATCTCTGTCCCTCTAACTCTTTCTACCTCTCTAACTCTGTTCTTCTACCTCTCTATCTCTGTCTCTCTAACTCTGTTCTTCTCTCTAAATCTCTGTCCCTCTAACTCTGTTCTGTCTCTCTACCTCTGTCCCTCTAACTCTGTTCTGCCTCTCTATCTCTGTCCCTCTAACTCTGTTCTGTCTCTCTATCTCTGTCCCTCTAACTCAGTTCTAACCCTCAGTCTACCTCTCTATCTCTGTCCCTCTAACTTTGTGGCTGTCTCTCTGTCCCTCTAACTCTGTTCTGTCTCTCTATCTCTGTCCCTCTAACTCTGTTCTACCTCTCTAACTCTGTTTCTACTACTCTCTATCTCTGTCTCTCTAACTCTGTTCTACCTCTCTATCTCTGTTCTAACCTCTCTATCTCTGTCCTCTAACTCTGTTCTAACCTCTCTATCTCTGTTCTACCTCGCTATCTCTGTCCCTCTAACTCTGTTCTACCTCTCTATCTCTGTCTCTCTAACTCTGTTCTACCTCTCTATCTCTGTTCTCTACCCTCTCTATCTCTGTCCCTCTAACTCTGTTCTACCTCTCTATCTCTGTTCTACCTCTCTATCTCTGTCCTCTAACTCTGTTCTAACCTCTCTATCTCTGTCCCTCTAACTCTGTTCTAACCTCTCTAATCTCTGTCCCTCTAACTCTGTTCTACCTCTGTCCCTCTAACTCTGTTTCTGCCTCTCTATCTCTGTTCTACCTCTCTATCTCTGTCCCTCTAACTCTGTTCTACCTCTCTATCTCTGTCTCTCTAACTCTGTTCTACCTCTCTATCTCTGTTCTAACCTCTCTATCTCTGTCCCTCTAACACTCTGTTCTACCTCTCTATCTCTGTGCTACCTCTCTAATCTCTGTCCCTCTAACTCTGTTCTGTCCTCTCTATCTCTGTCCCTCTAACTCTGTTCTGTCTCTCTATCTCTGTCCCTCTAACTCTGTTTCTACCTCTCTATCTCTGTCCCTCTAACTCTGTTCTGTCTCTCTATCTCTGTCCCTCTAACTCTGTTCTACCTCTCTAACTCTGTTCTACCTCTCTATCTCTGTCCCTCTAACTCTGTTCTACCTCTATCTATCTCTGTTCTAACCTCTCTATCTCTGTTCTAACCTCTCTATCTCTGTTCTACCTCTCTATCTCTGTCCCTCTAACTCTGTTCTAACCTCTCTAACTCTGTTCTACCTCTCTATCTCTCTGTCCCTCTAACTCTGTTTCTACCTCTCTATCTCTGTCCCTCTAACTCTTGTTCTGTCTCTCTATCTCTGTCCCTCTAACTCTGTTCTACCTTCTGTCCTCTAACTCTGTTCTGCCCTCTATCTATCTCTGTCCCTACATAACTCTGTTCTACCTCTCTATCCTCTGTTCTACCTCTCTATCTCTGTTCTTCTAAACCTCTCTATCTCTGTCCCTCTTACTCTGTTCTGTCTCTCTATCTCTGTCCCTCTAACTCTGTTCTAACCTCTGTCCCTCTAACTCTGTTCTGCCTCTCTATCTCTGTCCCTCTAAACTCTGTTCTACCTCTCTATCTCTGTTCTACCTCTCTATCTCTGTTCTACCTACCTCTCTATCTCTGTCCCTCTAACTCTGTGCTGTCGTCTCTATCTCTGTCCCTCTAACTCTGTTCTACCTCTCTAACTCTGTTCTACCTCTCTATCTCTGTCCCTCTAACTCTGTTCTGTCTCTGTCCCTCTAACTCTGTTCTGCCTCTCTATCTCTGTCCCTCTAACTCTGTTCTACCTCTCTATCTCTTGTCCCTCTAACTTTGTGCTGTCTCTCTGTCCCTCTAACTCTGTTCTGTCTCTCTATCTCTGTCCCTCTAACTCTGTTCTGTCTCTCTATCTCTGTCCCTCTAACTCTGTTCTGTCTCTCTATCTCTGTCCCTCTAACTCTGTTCTGTCTCTGTCCCTCTAACTCTGTTCTGCCTCTCTATCTCTGTCCTCTAACTCTGTTCTACCTCTCTATCTCTGTCCCTCTAACTTTGTGCTGTCTCTCTGTCCCTCTAACTCTGTTCTGTCTCTCTATCTCTGTCCCTCTAACTCTGTTCTGTCTCTCTATCTCTGTCCCTCTAATTCTGTTCTGTCTCTCTATCTCTGTCCCTCTAACTCTGTTCTACCTCTCTATCTCTGTCCCTCTAACTTTGTGCTGTCTCTCTGTCCTCTACTCTGTTCTGGCTCTCTCTATCTCTGTCCCTCTAACTCTGTTCTACCTCTCTAACTCTGTTTTACTACCTCTCTATCTCTGTCTCTACTAACTCTGTTCTGTCTCTCTATCTCTGTCCCTCTAACTCTGTTCTGTCCTCTTCTATCTCTGTCCCTCTAACTCTGTTCTACCTCATCTACCTCTGTCCCTCTAACTCTGTTCTGGCCTCTCTATCTCTGTCCCTCTAACTCTGTTCTGTCTCTCTATCTCTGTCCCTCTACCTCAGTTCTACCTACCTCAGTTCTACCTCTCTATCTCTGTCCCTCTAACTTTGTGCTGTCTCTATGTCCCTCTAACTCTGTTCTGTCCTTATCTACCTCTGTCCCTCTACTCTGTTCTACTCTCTAACTCTGTCTAACTCTCTATCTCTGTCTCTCTAACTCTGTTCTACCTCTCTATCTCTGTTCTACCTCTCTATCTCTGTCCCTCTAACTCTGTTCTACCTCTCTATCTCTGTTCTACCTCTCTATCTCTGTCCCTCTAACTCTGTTCTACCTCTCTATCTCTGTCTCTCTAACTCTGTTCTACCTCTCTATCTCTGTTCTACCTCTCTATCTCTGTCCCTCTAACTCTGTTCTACCTCTCTATCTCTGTTCTACCTCTCTATCTCTGTCCTCTAACTCTGTTCTACCTCTCTATCTCTGTCCCTCTAACTCTGTTCTGTCTCTCTATCTCTGTCCCTCTAACTCTGTTCTACCTCTCTATCTCTGTTCTACCTCTCTATCTCTGTCCCTCTAACTCTGTTCTGTCTCTCTATCTCTGTCCCTCTAACTCTGTTCTGTCTCTCTATCTCTGTCCCTCTAACTCTGTTCTACCTCTCTATCTCTGTCCCTCTAACTCTGTTCTGTCTCTCTATCTCTGTCCCTCTAACTCTGTTCTACCTCTCTAACTCTGTTCTACCTCTCTATCTCTGTCCCTCTAACTCTGTTCTACTCTCTACTCTCATCCTCTGGCCCTCCTAACTCTGTTCTGTCCTCTATCTCTGTCCCTCTAAACTCTGTTCTGCCTCTCTATCTCTGTCCCTCTAACTCTGTTCTACCTCTCTATCTCTGTTCTACCTCTCTATCTCTGTTCTACCTCTCTATCTCTGTTCTACCTCTCTATCTCTGTCCCTCTAACTCTGTTCTGTCTCTCTATCTCTGTCCCTCTAACTCTGTTCTGTCTCTCTATCTCTGTCCCTCTAACTCTGTTCTACCTCTCTAATCTCTGTCCCTCTAACTCTTGTTCTGTCTCTCTATCTCTGTCCCTCTAACTCTGTTCTGACCTCTCTAACTCTGTTCTCACCTCTCTATCTCTGTCCCTCTAACTCTGTTCGTACCTCTCTATCTCTGTTCTACCTCTCTATCTCTGTTCTACCCTCTAATCTCTGTTCTACCTCTCTATCTCTGTCCCTCTAACTCTGTTCTACCTCTCTAACTCTGTTCTACCTCTCTATCTCTGTCCCTCTAACTCTGTTCTACCTCTCTATCTCTGTCCCTCTAACTCTGTTCTGTCTCTCTATCTCTGTCCCTCTAACTCTGTTCTACCTCTGTCCCTCTAACTCTGTTCTGCTCTCTACTCTGTCCCTCTAACTCTGTTCTACCTCTCTATCTCTGTTCTACCTCTCTATCTCTGTTCTAACCTCTCTATCTCTGTCCCTCTAACTCCTGTTCTGTCTCTCTATTCTGTCCCTCTAACTCGGTTCTACCTCTGTCCCTCTAACTCTGTTCTGCCTCTCTATCTCTGTCCCTCTAACTCTGTTCTACCTCTCTATCTCTGTTCTACCTCTCTATCTCTGTTCTACCTCTCTATCTCTGTCCCTCTAACTCTGTGCTGTCTCTCTATCTCTGTCCCTCTAACTCTGTTCTAACCTCTCTAACTCTGTTCTACCTCTCTATCTCTGTCCCCTCTAACTCTGTTCTGTCTCTGTCCCTCTAACTCTGTTCTGCCTCTCTATCTCTGTCCCTCTAACTCTGTTCCTACCTCTCTATCTCTGTCCCTCTAACTTTGTGCTGTCTCTCTGTCCCTCTAACTCTGTTCTGTCTCTCTATCTCTGTCCCTCTAACTCTGTTCTGTCTCTCTATCTCTGTCCCTCTAACTCTGTTCTACCTCTCTACCTCTGTCCCTCTAACTCTGTTCTGGCCTCTCTATCTCTTCCCTCTAACTCTGTTCTGCTCTCTATCTCTGTCCCTCTAACTCAGTTCTACCTCAGTTCTACCTCTCTATCTCTGTCCTCTAACTTTGTGCTGTCTCTCTGTCCCTCTAACTCTGTTCTGTCTCTCTACTCTGTCCTCTAACTCTGTTCTACCTCTCTAACTCTGTGGTCTCTCATCCTGTCCTCTAACTCTGTTCTACCTCTCTATCTCTGTTACCTCCTCTATTCTCTGTCCTCTAATCGTTCTTCTCTCTATCTCTGTTCTACCTAACTCTGTTCCCTCTAATCTCTGTTTCTACCTACATCTATCTCTGTCCCTCTAACTCTGTGTCTACCTCTCTATCCTCTGTCTCTCTAACTCTGTTTCTACCTCTCTAATCTCTGTTTACCCTCTCTATGCTCTGTCCCCTTAACTCTGTTCTACCTCTCTATCTCTGTTCTACCTCTCGATCTCTGTCCCTCTAACTCTGTTCTACCTCTCTATCTCTGTCCCTCTAACTCTTTCGTGTCTCTCGTATCTCTAGTCCCTCTAACTCTGTTTCTACCTCTCTATCTCTGTTCTACCCCTCTCTATCTCTGTCCCTCTAACTTGTTCTGTCTCTCTATCTCTGTCCCTCTAACTCTGTTCTGTCTCTCTATTTCTGTCCCTCTAACTCTGTTCTACCTCTCTATCTCTGGTCCCTACTAACTCTGTTCTGGTCTCTCTATCTCTGTCCCTCTAACTCTGTTGCTACCTCTCTAACTCTGTTCTACCTCTCTATCTCTGTCCCTCTAACTCTGGTTCTAACCTCTCTGATCTCTGTCCCTCTAAACCCTCTGTTCTGTCTCTCTATCCTCTGTCCCTCTAACTCTGTTCTACCTCGTCCCTCTAACTCTGTTCTGCCTCTCTATCTCGGTCCCTCTAACTCTGTTCTACCTCGCTATCTGTTCTGTTTCTACCTGTCTCTATCTCTGTCTACCCTCTTCTATCTATGGTTTCTCCTCTCGTATCTCTGTCCCTCTAACTCTGTTCTACCCTCTAACTCTGTTCTAACCTCTCTATCTCTGTCCCTCTAACTCTGTTCTACTCTCTATCTCTGTCCCTCTAACTCTGTTCGTCTCTCTATCTTCTGTCCCTCTAACTCTGTTCTACCTCTGTCCTCTAACTCTGTTCTGGCCTCTCTATCTCTGTCCCTCTAACTCTGTTCTACCTCTATCTCTGTTCTACCTCTCTATCTCTGTTCTACCTCTCTAATCTCTGTCCCTCTAACTCTGTGCTGTCTCTCTATCTCTGTCCCTCTAACTCTGTTCTACCTCTCTAACTCTGTTCTACCTCTCTTCTCTGTCCCTCTAACTCTGTTCTGTCTCTGTCCCTCTAACTCTGTTCTGCCTCTCTATCTCTGTCCCTCTAACTCTGTTCTACCTCTCTATCTCTGTCCCTCTAACTTTGTGCTGTCTCTCTGTCCCTCTAACTCTGTTCTGTCTCTCTATCTCTGTCCCTCTAACTCTGGTTCTGTCTCTCTATCTCTGTCTCTAACTCTGTTCTGTCTCTCTATCTCTGTCCCTCTAACTCTGTTCTGTCTCTGTCCTCTAACTCTGTTTCTGCCTCTCTATCTCTGTCCTCTAACTCTGTTCTACCTCTCTATCTCTGGTCCCTCTAACTCTGTTCTACCTCTCTAACTCTGTTCTACCTCTCTATCTCTGTCTCTCTAACTCTGTTCTTACCTCTCTATCTCTGTTCTACCTCTCTATCTCTGTCCCTCTAAACCTGTTCTACCTCTCTATCTCTGTTCTACCTCTCTATCTCTGTCCTCTAACTCTGTTCTTACCTCTCTACCTCTGTCTCTCTAACTCTGTTCTACCTCTCTATCTCTGTTCTACCTCTCTATCTCTGTCCCTTAACTCTGTTCTACCTCTCTATCTCTGTCTACCTCTCTATCTCTGTCCCTCTAACTCTGTTCTAGCCTCTCTATCTCTGTCCCTCTAACTCTGGTCTAGCCTCTGTGTCCCTCTAACTCTGTTCTGCCTCTCTATCTCTGTCCCTCTAACTCTGTTCTACCTCTCTATCTTCTGTTCTACCTCTCTATCTCTGTCCTCTAAACTCTGTTCTGTCTCTCTATCTCTGTCCTCTAACTCTGTTTCTACCTCTGTCCCTCTAACTCTGTTCTGCCTCTCTATCTCTGTCCCTCTAAACTCTGTTCTACCTCTCTATCTCTGTTCTACCTCTCTATCTCTGTTCTACTCTCTATCTCTGTCCCTCTAACTCTGTGCTGTCTCTCTATCTCTGTCCCTCTAACTCTGTTCTACCTCTCTAACTCTGTTCTACCTCTCTATGCTCTGTCCCTCTAACTCTGTTCTGTCTCTGTCCCTCTAACTCTGTTCTGCCTCTCTATCTCTGTCCCTCTAACTCTGTTCTACCTCTCTATCTCTGTCCCTCTAAACTTTGTTGCTGTCTCTCTGTCCCTCTAACTCTGTTCTGTCTCTCTATCTCTGTTCCCTCTAACTCTGTTCTGTCTCTCTATCCTCTGTCCCTCTAAACTCTGTTCTGTCTCTCTATCTCTGTCCTCTAAACTTCTGTTCTGTCTCTGTCCCTCTAACTCTGTTCTGCCTCTCTATCTCTGTCCCTCTAACTCTGTTCTACCTCTCTATCTCTGTCCCTCTAACTTTGTGCTGTCTCTCTGTCCCTCTAACTCTGTTCTGTCTCTCTATCTCTGTCCCTCTAACTCTGTTCTGTCTCTCTATCTCTGTCCCTCTAATTCTGTTCTGTCTCTCTATCTCTGTCCTCTAACTCTGTTCTACCTCTCTTATCTCTGTCCCTCTAACTTTGTGCTGTCTCTCTGTCCCTCTAACTCTGTTCTGTCTCTCTATCTCTGTCCTCTAACTCTGTTCTACCTCTCTAACTCTGTTCTACCTCTCTATCTCTGTCTCTCTAACTCTGTTCTGTCTCTCTATCTCTGTCCCTCTAACTCTGTTCTGTCTCTCTATCTCTGTCCCTCTACTCTGTTCTACCTCTCTACCTCTGTCCTCTAACTCTGTTCTGCCTCTCTATCTCTGTCCCCTCTAACTCTGTTCTGGTCTCTCTATCTCTGTCCCTCTAACTCAGTTCTACCTCAGTTCTACCTCTCTATCTCTGTCCCTCTAACTTTGTGCTGTCTCTCTGTCCCTCTAAACTCTGTTCTGTCTCTCTACCTCTGTCCCTCTAACTCTGTTCTACCTCTCTAACTCTGTTCTACCTCTCTATTTCTGTCTCTCTAAACTCTGTTCTACCTCTCTATCTCTGTTCTACCTCTCTATCTCTGTCCCTCTAACTCTGTTCTACCTCTCTATCTCTGTTCTACCTCTCTATCTCTGTCCCTCTAACTCTGTTCTACCTCTCTATCTCTGTCTCTCTAACTCTGTTCTACCTCTCTATCTCTGTTTCTACCTCTCTATCTCTGTCCCTCTAACTCTGTTCTACCTCTCTATCTTCTGTTCTACCTCTCTATCTCTGTCCTCTAACTCTGTTCTACCTCTCTATCTCTGTCCCTCTAACTCTGTTCTGTCTCTCTATCTCTGTCCCTCTAACTCTGTTCTACCTCTCTATCTCTGTTCTACCTCTCTATCTCTGTCCCTCTAACTCTTTCTGTCTCCTCTATTCTGTCCCTCTCTTTATCTCTTCCCTCTAACGTCTGTCTACCTCTCTATCTCTGTCCCTCTAACTCTGTTCTGTCTCTCTATCTCTGTCCTCTCAACTCTGTTCTACCTCTCTAACTCTGTTCTACCTCTCTATCTCTGTCCTCTAACTCTGTTCTAACCTCTCTATCTCTGTCCCCTCTAACTCTGTTCTGTCTCTCTATCTCTGCCCTCTAACTCTGTTCTACCTCTGTCCCTCTAACTCTGTTCTGCCTCTCTATCTCTGTCCCTCTAACTCTGTTCTACCTCTCTATCTCTGTTCTACCTCTCTATCTCTGTTCTACCTCTCTATCTCTGTTCTACCTCTCTATTCTCTGTCCCTCTAACTCTGTTCTACCTCTCTAACTCTGGTTCTACCTCTCTATCTCCTGTCCCTCTAACTCTGTTCTACCTCTCTATCTCTGTCCCTCTAACTCTGTTCTGTCTTTCTATCTCTGTCCCTCTAACTCTGTTCTACCTCTGTCCCCTCTAACTCTGTTTCTGCCTCTCTATCTCTGTCCCTCTAACTCTGTTCTACCTCTCTATCTCTGTTCTACCTCTCTATCTCTGTTCTACCTCTCTATCTCTGTCCCTCTAACTCTGTGCTGTCTCTCTATCTCTGTCCCTCTAACTCTGTTCTACCTCTCTAACTCTGTTCTACCTCTCTATCTCTGTCCCTCTAACTCTGTTCTGTCCTCTGTCCCTCTAAACTCTTTCTGCCTCTCTATCTCTGTTCCCTCTAACTCTGTTCTACCTCTCTATCTCTGTCCCTCTAACTTTGTGCTGTCTCTCTGTCCCTCTAACTCTGTTCTGTCTCTCTATCTCTGTCCCTCTAACTCTGTTCTGTCTCTCTATCTCTGTCCCCTCTAACTCTGTTCTACCTCTCTACCTCTTGTCCCTCTAACTCTGTTCTGCCTCTCTATCTCTGTCCCTCTAACTCTGTTCTGTCTCTCTATCTCTGTCCCTCTAACTCAGTTCTACTCAGTTCTACCTCTCTATCTCTGTCCCTCTAACTTTGTGCTGTCTCTCTGTCCCTCTAACTCTGTTCTGTCTCTCTAACCTCTGTCCCTCTAACTCTGTTCTACCTCTCTAACTCTGTTCTACCTCTCTATCTCTGTCTCTCTAACTCTGTTCTACCTCTCTATCTCTGTTCTTACCTCTCTATCTCTGTCCCTCTAAACTCTGTTCTACCTCTCTCTATCTCTGTTCTACCTCTCTATCTCTGTCCCTCTAACTCTGTTCTACCTCTCTATCTCTGTCTCTCTAACTCTGTTCTACCTCTCTATCTCTGTTCTACCTCTCTATCTCTGTCCCTCTAACTCTGTTCTACCTCTCTATCTCTGTTCTACCTCTCTATCTCTGTCCTCTTAACTCTGTTCTACCTCTCTATCTCTGTCCCTCTAACTCTGTTCTGTCTCTCTATCTCTTGTCCCTCTAACTCTGTTCTACCTCTCTATCTCTGTCTACCTCTCTATCTCTGTCCCTCTAACTCTGTTCTGTCTCTCTATCCTGTCCCTCTAACTCTGTTCTGTCTCTCTATCTCTGTCCCTCTAACTCTGTTCTACCTCTCTATCTCTGTCCCTCTAACTCTGTTTCTGTCTCTCTATCTCTGTCCCTCTAACTCTGTTCTACCTCTCTAACTCTGTTCTACCTCTCTATCTCTGTCCCTCTAACTCTGTTCTACCTCTCTATCTCTGTCCCTCTAACTCTGTTCTGTCTCTCTATCTCTGTCCCTCTAACTCTGTTTCTACCTCTGTCCCTCTAACTCTGTTCTGCCTCTCTATCTCTGTCCCTCTAACTCTGTTCTACCTCTCTATCTCTGTTCTAACCTGCTCTATCTCTGTTCTACCTCTCTATCTCTGTTCTACCTCTCTATCTCTGTCCCTCTAACTCTGTTCTACCCTCTACTCTGTCTACCTCTCTATCTCTGTCCCTCTAACTCTGTTCTACCTCTCTATCTCTGTCCCTCTAACTCTGTTCTGTCTCTCTATCTCTGTCCCTCTAACTCTGTTCTACCTCTGTCCCTCTAACTCTGTTCTGCCTCTCTATCTCTGTCCCTCTAACTCTGTTCTACCTCTCTATCTCTGTTCTACCTCTCTATCTCTGTTCTACCTCTCTATCTCTGTCCCTCTAACTCTGTGCTGTCTCTCTATCTCTGTCCCTCTAACTCTGTTCTACCTCTCTAACTCTGTTCTACCTCTCTATCTCTGTCCCTCTAACTCTGTTCTGTCTCTGTCCCTCTAACTCTGTTCTGCCTCTCTATCTCTGTCCCTCTAACTCTGTTCTACCTCTCTATCTCTGTCCCTCTAACTTTGTGCTGTCTCTCTGTCCCTCTAACTCTGTTCTGTCTCTCTATCTCTGTCCCTCTAACTCTGTTCTGTCTCTCTATCTCTGTCCCTCTAACTCTGTTCTGTCTCTCTATCTCTGTCCCTCTAACTCTGTTCTGTCTCTGTCCCTCTAACTCTGTTCTGCCTCTCTATCTCTGTCCCTCTAACTCTGTTCTACCTCTCTATCTCTGTCCCTCTAACTCTGTTCTACCTCTCTAACTCTGTTCTACCTCTCTATCTCTGTCTCTCTAACTCTGTTCTACCTCTCTATCTCTGTTCTACCTCTCTATCTCTGTCCCTCTAACTCTGTTCTACCTCTCTATCTCTGTTCTACCTCTCTATCTCTGTCCCTCTAACTCTGTTCTACCTCTCTATCTCTGTCTCTCTAACTCTGTTCTACCTCTCTATCTCTGTTCTACCTCTCTATCTCTGTCCCTCTAACTCTGTTCTACCTCTCTATCTCTGTTCTACCTCTCTATCTCTGTCCCTCTAACTCTGTTCTACCTCTCTATCTCTGTCCCTCTAACTCTGTTCTACCTCTGTCCCTCTAACTCTGTTCTGCCTCTCTATCTCTGTCCCTCTAACTCTGTTCTACCTCTCTATCTCTGTTCTACCTCTCTATCTCTGTCCCTCTAACTCTGTTCTGTCTCTCTATCTCTGTCCCTCTAACTCTGTTTCTGTCTCTCTATCTCTGTCCCTCTAAACTCTGTTCTACCTCTCTATCTCTGTCCCTCTAACTCTGTTCTGTCTCTCTATCTCTGTCCCTCTAACTCTGTTCTACCTCTCTAACTCTGTTCTACCTCTCTATCTCTGTCCCTCTAACTCTGTTCTACCTCTCTATCTCTGTTCTACCTCTCTATCTCTGTTCTACCTCTCTATCTCTGTTCTACCTCTCTATCTCTGTCCCTCTAAGCTCTGTTCTACCTCTCTAACTCTGTTCTACCTCTCTAATCTCTGTCCCTCTAACTCTGTTCTACCTCTCTATCTCTGTCCCTCTAACTCTGTTCTGTCTCTCTATCTCTGTCCCTCTAACTCTGTTCTACCTCTGTCCCTCTAACTCTGTTCTGCCTCTCTATCTCTGTCCCTCTAACTCTGTTCTACCTCTCTATCTCTGTTCTACCTCTCTATCTCTGTTCTACCTCTCTATCTCTGTCCCTCTAACTCTGTTCTGTCTCTCTATCTCTGTCCCTCTAACTCTGTTCTACCTCTGTCCCTCTAACTCTGTTCTGCCTCTCTATCTCTGTCCCTCTAACTCTGTTCTACCTCTCTATCTCTGTTCTACCTCTCTATCTCTGTTCTACCTCTCTATCTCTGTCCCTCTAACTCTGTGCTGTCTCTCTATCTGTCCCTCTAACTCTGTTCTACCTCTCTAACTCTGTTCTAACCTCTCTATCTCTGTCCCTCTAACTCTGTTCTGTCTCTGTCCCTCTAACTCTGTTCTGCCTCTCTATCTCTGTCCCTCTAACTCTGTTCTACCTCTCTATCTCTGTCCCTCTAACTTTGTGCTGTCTCTCTGTCCCTCTAACTCTGTTCTGTCTCTCTATCTCTGTCCCTCTAACTCTGTTCTGTCTCTCTATCTCTGTCCCTCTAACTCTGTTCTGTCTCTCTATCTCTGTCCCTCTAACTCTGTTCTGTCTCTGTCCCTCTAACTCTGTTCTGCCTCTCTATCTCTGTCCCTCTAACTCTGTTCTAACCTCTCTATCTCTGTCCCTCTAACTTTGTGCTGTCTCTCTGTCCCTCTAACTCTGTTCTGTCTCTCTATCTCTGTCCCTCTAACTCTGTTCTGTCTCTCTATCTCTGTCCCTCTAATTCTGTTCTGTCTCTCTATCTCTGTCCCTCTAACTCTGTTCTACCTCTCTATCTCTGTCCCTCTAACTTTGTGCTGTCTCTCTGTCCCTCTAACTCTGTTCTGTCTCTCTATCTCTGTCCCTCTAACTCTGTTCTACCTCTCTAACTCTGTTCTACCTCTCTATCTCTGTCTCTCTAACTCTGTTCTGTCCTCTTCTATCTCTGTCCCTCTAACTCTGTTCTGTCTCTCTATCTCTGTCCCTCTAACTCTGTTCTACCTCTCTACCTCTTGTCCCTCTAACTCTGTTCTGCCTCTCTATCTCTGTCCCTCTAACTCTGTTCTGTCTCTCTATCTCTGTCCCTCTAACTCAGTTCTACCTCAGTTCTACCTCTCTATCTCTGTCCCTCTAACTTTGTGCTGTCTCTCTGTCCCTCTAACTCTGTTCTGTCTCTCTATCTCTGTCCCTCTAACTCTGTTCTACCTCTCTAACTCTGTTCTACCTCTCTATCTCTGTCTCTCTAACTCTGTTCTACCTCTCTATCTCTGTTCTACCTCTTATCTCTGTCCCTCTAACTCTGTTCTACCTCTCTATCTCTGTTCTACCTCTCTATCTCTGTCCCTCTAACTCTGTTCTACCTCTCTATCTCTGTCTCTCTAACCTCTGTTCTACCTCTCTATCTCTGTTCTACCTCTCTATCTCTGTCCCCTCTAACTCTGTTCTACCTCTCTATCTCTGTTCTACCTCTCTATCTCTGTCCCTCTAACTCTGTTCTACCTCTCTATCTCTGTCCCTCTAACTCTGTTCTGTCTCTCTATCTCTGTCCCTCTAACTCTGTTCTACCTCTCTATCTCTGTTCTACCTCTCTATCTCTGTCCCTCTAACTCTGTTCTGTCTCTCTATCTCTGTCCCTCTAACTCTGTTCTGTCTCTCTATCTCTGTCCCTCTAACTCTGTTCTACCTCTCTATCTCTGTCCCTCTACTCTGTTCTGTCTCTCTATCTCTGTCCCTCTAACTCTGTTCTACCTCTCTAACTCTGTTCTACCTCTCTATCTCTGTCCCTCTAACTCTGTTCTACCTCTCTATCTCTGTCCCTCTAACTCTGTTCTGTCTCTCTATCTCTGTCCCTCTAACTCTGTTCTACCTCTGTCCCTCTAACTCTGTTCTGCCTCTCTATCTCTGTCCCTCTAACTCTGTTCTACCTCTCTATCTCTGTTCTACCTCTCTATCTCTGTTCTACCTCTCTATCTCTGTTCTACCTCTCTATCTCTGTCCCTCTAACTCTGTTCTACCTCTCTAACTCTGTTCTACCTCTCTATCTCTGTCCCTCTAACTCTGTTCTACCTCTCTATCTCTGTCCCTCTAACTCTGTTCTGTCTCTCTATCTCTGTCCCTCTAACTCTGTTCTACCTCTGTCCCTCTAACTCTGTTCTGCCTCTCTATCTCTGTCCCTCTAACTCTGTTCTACCTCTCTATCTCTGTTCTACCTCTCTATCTCTGTTCTACCTCTCTATCTCTGTCCCTCTAACTCTGTGCTGTCTCTCTATCTCTGTCCCTCTAACTCTGTTCTACCTCTCTAACTCTGTTCTACCTCTCTATCTCTGTCCCTCTAACTCTGTTCTGTCTCTGTCCCTCTAACTCTGTTTCTGCCTCTCTATCTCTGTCCCTCTAACTCTGTTCTACCTCTCTATCTCTGTCCCTCTAACTTTGTGCTGTCTCTCTGTCCCTCTAACTCTGTTCTGTCTCTCTATCTCTGTCCCTCTAACTCTGTTCTGTCTCTCTATCTCTGTCCCTCTAACTCTGTTCTGTCTCTCTATCTCTGTCCCCTCTAACTCTGTTCTGTCTCTGTCCCTCTAACTCTGTTCTGCCTCTCTATCTCTGTCCCTCTAACTCTGTTCTACCTCTCTATCTCTGTCCCTCTAACTTTGTGCTGTCTCTCTGTCCCTCTAACTCTGTTCTGTCTCTCTATCTCTGTCCCTCTAACTCTGTTCTGTCTCTCTATCTCTGTCCCTCTAACTCTGTTCTGTCTCTCTATCTCTGTCCCTCTAACTCTGTTCTACCTCTCTATCTCTGTCCCTCTAACTTTGTGCTGTCTCTCTGTCCCTCTAACTCTGTTCTGTCTCTCTATCTCTGTCCCTCTAACTCTGTTCTACCTCTCTAACTCTGTTCTACCTCTCTATCTCTGTCTCTCTAACTCTGTTCTACCTCTCTATCTCTGTTCTACCTCTCTATCTCTGTCCCTCTAACTCTGTTCTACCTCTCTATCTCTGTTCTACCTCTCTATCTCTGTCCCTCTAACTCTGTTCTACCTCTCTACCTCTGTCTCTCTAACTCTGTTCTACCTCTCTATCTCTGTTCTACCTCTCTATCTCTGTCCCTCTAACTCTGTTCTACCTCTCTATCTCTGTTCTACCTCTCTATCTCTGTCCCTCTAACTCTGTTCTACCTCTCTATCTCTGTCCCTCTAACTCTGTTCTACCTCTGTCCCTCTAACTCTGTTCTGCCTCTCTATCTCTGTCCCTCTAACTCTGTTCTACCTCTCTATCTCTGTTCTACCTCTCTATCTCTGTCCCTCTAACTCTGTTCTGTCTCTCTATCTCTGTCCCTCTAACTCTTGTTCTGTCTCTCTATCTCGTCCTCTTAAACTCTGTTTCTACCTCTCTATCTCTGTCCCTCTAAACTCTGTTCTGTCTCTCTATCTCTGTCCCTCTAACTCTGTTCTACCTCTCTAACTCTGTTCTACCTCTCTATCTCTGTCCCTCTAACTCTGTTCTACCTCTCTATCTCTGTCCCTCTAACTCTGTTCTGTCTCTCTATCTCTGTCCCTCTAACTCTGTTCTACCTCTGTCCCTCTAACTCTGTTCTGCCTCTCTATCTCTGTCCCTCTAACTCTGTTCTACCTCTCTATCTCTGTTCTACCTCTCTATCTCTGTTCTACCTCTCTATCTCTGTTCTAACCTCTCTATCTCTGTCCCTCTAACTCTGTTCTACCTCTCTAACTCTGTTCTACCTCTCTATCTCTGTCCCTCTAACTCTGTTCTACCTCTCTATCTCTGTCCCTCTAACTCTGTTCTGTCTCTCTATCTCTGTCCCTCTAACTCTGTTCTACCTCTGTCCCTCTAACTCTGTTCTGCCTCTCTATCTCTGTCCCTCTAACTCTGTTCTACCTCTCTATCTCTGTTCTACCTCTCTATCTCTGTTCTACCTCTCTATCTCTGTCCCTCTAACTCTGTTCTGTCTCTCTATCTCGTCCCTCTAACTCTGTTCTACCTCTGTCCCTCTAACTCTGTTCTGCCTCTCTATCTCTGTCCCTCTAACTCTGTTCTACCTCTCTATCTCTGTTCTACCTCTCTATCTCTGTTCTACCTCTCTATCTCTGTTCTACCTCTCTATCTCTGTCCCTCTAACTCTGTTCTACCTCTCTAACTCTGTTCTACCTCTCTATCTCTGTCCCTCTAACTCTGTCTACCTCTCTATCTCTGTCCCTCTAACTCTGTTCTGTCTCTCTATCTCTGTCCCTCTAAACTCTGTTCTACCTCTGTCCCTCTAACTCTGTTCTGCCTCTCTATCTCTGTCCCTCTAACTCTGTTCTACCTCTCTATCTCTGTTCTACCTCTCTATCTCTGTTCTACCTCTCTATCTCTGTCCCTCTAACTCTGTGCTGTCTCTCTATCTCTGTCCCTCTAACTCTGTTCTACCTCTCTAACTCTGTTCTACCTCTCTATCTCTGGTCCCTCTAACTCTGTTCTGTCTCTGTCCCTCTAACTCTGTTCTGCCTCTCTATCTCTGTCCTCTAACTCTGTTCTACCTCTCTATCTCTGTCCCTCTAACTTTGTTGCTGTCTCTCTGTCCCTCTAACTCTGTTCTGTCTCTCTATCTCTGTCCCTCTAACTCTGTTCTGTCTCTCTATCTCTGTCCCTCTAACTCTGGTCTGTCTCTCTATCTCTGTCCCTCTAACTCTGTTCTACCTCTCTATCTCTGTCCCTCTAACTCTGTTCTGTCTCTCTATCTCTGTCCCTCTAACTCTGTTCGTTCTCTGTCCCTCTAACTTGTGCTGTCTCTCTGTCCCTCTAACTCTGTTCTGTCTCTCTATCTCTGTCCCTCTAACTCTGTTCTGCCTCTCTATCTCTGTCCCTCTAACTCTGTTCTACCTCTCTATCTCTGTTCTACCTCTCTATCTCTGTCCCTCTAACTCTGTTCTGTCTCTCTATCTCTGTCCCTCTAACTCTGTTCTACCTCTCTAACTCTGTTCTACCTCTCTATCTCTGTCCCTCTAACTCTGTTCTGTCTCTGTCCCTCTAACTCTGTTCTGCCTCTCTATCTCGTCCCTCTAACTCTGTTCTACCTCTCTATCTCTGTCCCTCTAACTTTGTGCTGTCTCTCTGTCCCTCTAACTCTGTCTGTCTCTCTATCTCTGTCCCCTCTAACTCTGTTCTACCTCTCTAACTCTGTTCTACCTCTGTATCTCTGTCTCTCTAACTCTGTTCTACCTCTCTAACGCTGTTCTACCTCTCTTTCTCTGTCCCTCTAACTCTGTTCTGCCTCTCTAACTCTGTTCTACCTCTCTATCTCTGTCTCTCTAACTCTGTTCTACCTCTCTAACTCTGTTCTACCTCTCTATCCTTGTCCCTCTAACTCTGTTCTACCTCTCTATCTCTGTCCCTCTAACTCTGTTCTGTCTCTCTATCTCTGTCCCTCTAACTCTGTTCTACCTCTCTATCTCTGTCCCTCTAACTCTGTTCTACCTCTGTCCCTCTAACTCTGTTCTGCCTCTCTATCTCTGTCCCTCTACCTCTCTATCTCTGTCCCTCTAACTCTGTTCTGTCTCTCTATCTCTGTCCCTCTAACTCTGTTCTACCTCTCTATCTCTGTCCCTCTAACTCTGTTCTACCTCTCTAACTCTGTCCCTCTAACTTTGTGCTGTCTCTCTGTCCCTCTAACCTCTGTTCTGTCTCTCTATCTCTGTCCCTCTAACTCTGTTCTACCTCTCTAACTCTGTTCTACCTCTCTATCTCTGTCCCTCTAACTTTGTGCTGTCTCTCTGTCCCTCTAACTCTGTTTCTGTCTCTCTATCTCTGTCCCTCTAACTCTGTTCTACCTCTCTAACTCTGTTCTACCTCTCTATCTCTGTCTCTCTAACTCTGTTCTGTCTCTCTATCTCTGTCCCTCTAACTCTGTTCTGTCTCTCTATCTCTGTCCCTCTAACTCTGTTCTACCTCTCTACCTCTGTCCCTCTAACTCTGTTCTGCCTCTCTATCTCTGTCTCCTCTAACTCTGTTCTGTCTCTCTATCTCTGTCCCTCTAACTCAGTTCTACCTCAAGTTCTACCTCTCTATCTCTGTCCCTCTAACTTTGTGCTGTCTCTCTGTCCCTCTAACTCTGTTTCTGTCCTCTCTATCTCTGTCCCTCTAACTCTGTTCTACCTCTCTAACTCTGTTCTACCTCTCTATCTCTGTCTCTCTAACTCTGTTCTACCTCTCTATCTCTGTTCTACCTCTCTATCTCTGTCCCTCTAACTCTGTTCTACCTCTCTATCTCTGTCTCTCTAACTCTGTTCTACCTCTCTATATCTGTTCTACCTCTCTATCTCTGTCCCTCTAACTCTGTTCTACCTCTCTATCTCTGTTCTACTTCTCTATCTCTGTCCCTCTAACTCTGTTCTACTCTCTATCTCTGTCCCTCTAACTCTGTTCTACCTCTCTATCTCTGTCCCTCTAACTCTGTTCTACCTCTGTCCCTCTAACTCTGTTCTGCCTCTCTATCTCTGTCCCTCTAACTCTGTTCTACCTCTCTATCTCTGTTCTACCTCTCTATCTCTGTCCCTCTAACTCTGTTCTGTCTCTCTATCTCTGTCCCTCTAACTCTGTTCTGTCTCTCTATCTCTGTCCCTCTAACTCTGTTCTACCTCTCTATCTCTGTCCCTCTAACTCTGTTCTGTCTCTCTATCTCTTGTCCCTCTAACTCTGTTCTACCCTCTCTAACTCTGTTCTACCTCTCTATCTCTGTCCCTCTAACTCTGTTCTACCTCTCTATCTCTGTCCCTCTAACTCTGTTCTGTCTCTCTATCTCTGTCCCTCTAACTCTGTTCTACCCTCTGTCCCTCTAACTCTGTTCTGCCTCTCTATCTCTGTCCCTCTAACTCTGTTCTACCTCTCTATCTCTGTTCTACCTCTCTATCTCTGTTCTACCTCTCTATCTCTGTCCCTCTAACTCTGTGCTGTCTCTCTATCTCTGTCCCTCTAACTCTGTTTCTACCTCTCTAACTCTGTTCCTACCTCTCTATCTCTGTTCTACCTCTCTATCTCTGTCCCTCTAACTCTGTTCTGTCTCTCTATCTCTGTCCCTCTAACTCTGTTCTGTCTCTGTCCCTCTAACTCTGTTCTGCCTCTCTATCTCTGTCCCTCTAACTCTGTTCTACCTCTCTATCTCTGTCCCTCTAACTTTGTGCTGTCTCTCTGTCCTCTAACTCTGTTCTGTCTCTCTATCTCTGTCCCTCTAACTCTGTTCTGTCTCTCTATCTCTGTCCCTCTAACTCTGTTCTGTCTCTCTATCTCTGTCCCTCTAACTCTGTTCTACCTCTCTATCTCTGTCCCTCTAACTCTGTTCTGTCTCTCTATCTCTGTCCCTCTAACTCTGTTCTGTCTCTGTCCCTCTAACTCTGTTCTGCCTCTCTATCTCTGTCCCTCTAACTCTGTTCTGTCCCTCTAACTCTGTTCTACCTCTCTATCTCTGTTCTACCTCTCTATCTCTGTTCTACCTCTCTATCTCTGTCCCTCTAACTCTGTGCTGTCTCTCTATCTCTGTCCCTCTAACTCTGTTCTACCTCTAACTCTGTTCTACCTCTCTATCTCTGTCCCTCTAACTCTGTTCTGTCTCTGTCCCTCTAACTCTGTTCTGCCTCTCTATCTCTGTCCCTCTAACTCTGTTCTACCTCTCTATCTCTGTCCCTCTAACTTTGTGCTGTCTCTCTGTCCCTCTAACTCTGTTCTGTCTCTCTATCTCTGTCCCTCTAACTCTGTTCTACCTCTCTAACTCTGTTCTACCTCTCTATCTCTGTCTCTCTAACTCTGTTCTACCTCTCTAACTCTGTTCTACCTCTCTATCTCTGTCCCTCTAACTCTGTTCTGCCTCTCTAACTCTGTTCTACCTCTCTATCTCTGTCTCTCTAACTCTGTTCTACCTCTCTAACTCTGTTCTACCTCTCTATCCTTGTCCCTCTAACTCTGTTCTACTTCTCTATCTCTGTCCCTCTAACTCTGTTCTGTCTCTCTATCTCTGTCCCTCTAACTCTGTTCTTACCTCTCTATCTCTGTCCCTCTAACTCTGTTCTACCTCTGTCCCTCTAACTCTGTTCTGCCTCTCTATCTCTGTCCCTCTACCTCTCTATCTCTGTCCCTCTAACTCTGTTCTGTCTCTCTATCTCTGTCCCTCTAACTCTGTTCTACCTCTCTATCTCTGTCCCTCTAACTTTGTGTTGTCTCTTCTGTCCCTCTAACTCTGTTCGGTCTCTCTATCTCTGTCCCTCTAACTCTGTTCTACCTCTCTAACTCTGTTCTACCTCTCTATCTCTGTCTCTCTAACTCTGTTCTGTCTCTCTATCTCTGTCCCTCTAACTCTGTTCTACCTCTCTACCTCTGTCCCTCTAACTCTGTTCTGCCTCTCTATCTCTGTCCCTCTAACTCTGTTCTGTCTCTCTATCTCTGTCCCTCTAACTCAGTTCTACCTCAGTTCTACCTCTCTATCTCTGTCCCTCTAACTCAGTTCTACCTCAGTTCTACCTCTCTATCTCTGTCCCTCTAACTTTGTGCTGTCTCTCTGTCCCTCTAACTCTGTTCTGTCTCTCTATCTCTGTCCCTCTAACTCTGTTCTACCTCTCTAACTCTGTTCTACCTCTCTATCTCTGTCTCTCTAACTCTGTTCTACCTCTCTATCTCTGTTCTACCTCTCTATCTCTGTCCCTCTAACTCTGTTCTACCTCTCTATCTCTGTTCTACCTCTCTATCTCTGTCCCTCTAACTCTGTTCTACCTCTCTATCTCTGTCTCTCTAACTCTGTTCTACCTCTCTATCTCTGTTCTACCTCTCTATCTCTGTCCCTCTAACTCTGTTCTACCTCTCTATCTCTGTTCTACCTCTCTATCTCTGTCCCTCTAACTCTGTTCTACCTCTCTATCTCTGTCCCTCTAACTTTGTGCTGTCTCTCTGTCCCTCTAACTCTGTTCTGTCTCTCTATCTCTGTCCCTCTAACTCTGTTCTACCTCTCTAACTCTGTTCTACCTCTGTATCTCTGTCTCTCTAACTCTGTTCTACTTCTCTAACTCTGTTCTACCTCTCTTTCTCTGTCCCTCTAACTCTGTTCTGCCTCTCTAACTCTGTTCTACCTCTCTATCTCTGTCTCTCTAACTCTGTTCTACCTCTCTAACTCTGTTCTACCTCTCTATCCTTGTCCCTCTAACTCTGTTCTACCTCTCTATCTCTGTCCCTCTAACTCTGTTCTGTCTCTCTATCTCTGTCCCTCTAACTCTGTTCTACCTCTCTATCTCTGTCCCTCTAACTCTGTTCTACCTCTGTCCCTCTAACTCTGTTCTGCCTCTCTATCTCTGTCCCTCTACCTCTCTATCTCTGTCCCTCTAACTCTGTTCTGTCTCTCTATCTCTGTCCCTCTAACTCTGTTCTACCTATCTATCTCTGTCCCTCTAACTCTGTTCTACCTCTCTAACTCTGTCCCTCTAACTTTGTGCTGTCTCTCTGTCCCTCTAACTCTGTTCTGTCTCTCTATCTCTGTCCCTCTAACTCTGTTCTACCTCTCTAACTCTGTTCTACCTCTCTATCTCTGTCCCTTCTAACTTTGTGCTGTCTCTCTGTCCCTCTAACTCTGTTCTGTCTCTCTATCTCTGTCCCTCTAACTCTGTCTACCTCTCTAACTCTGTTCTACCTCTCTATCTCTGTCTCTCTAACTCTGTTCTGTCTCTCTATCTCTGTCCCTCTAACTCTGTTCTGTCTCTCTATCTCTGTCCCTCTAACTCTGTTCTACCTCTCTACCTCTGTCCCTCTAACTCTGTTCTGCCTCTCTATCTCTGTCCCTCTAACTCTGTTCTGTCTCTCTATCTCTGTCCCTCTAACTCAGTTCTACCTCAGTTCTACCTCTCTATCTCTGTCCCTCTAACTTTGTGCTGTCTCTCTTGTCCCTCTAACTCTGTTCTGTCTCTCTATCTCTGTCCCTCTAACTCTGTTCTACCTCTCTAACTCTGTTCTACCTCTCTATCTCTGTCTCTCTAACTCTGTTCTACCTCTCTATCTCTGTTCTACCTCTCTATCTCTGTCCCTCTAACTCTGTTCTACCTCTCTATCTCTGTTCTACCTCTCTATCTCTGTCCCTCTAACTCTGTTCTACCTCTCTATCTCTGTCTCTCTAACTCTGTTCTACCTCTCTATCTCTGTTCTACCTCTCTATCTCTGTCCCTCTAACTCTGTTCTACCTCTCTATCTCTGTTCTACTTCTCTATCTCTGTCCCTCTAACTCTGTTCTACCTCTCTATCTCTGTCCCTCTAACTCTGTTCTACCTCTCTATCTCTGTCCCTCTAACTCTGTTCTACCTCTGTCCCTCTAACTCTGTTCTGCCTCTCTATCTCTGTCCCTCTAACTCTGTTCTACCTCTCTATCTCTGTTCTACCTCTCTATCTCTGTCCCTCTAACTCTGTTCTGTCTCTCTATCTCTGTCCCTCTAACTCTGTTCTGTCTCTCTATCTCTGTCCCTCTAACTCTGTTCTACCTCTCTATCTCTGTCCCTCTAACTCTGTTCTGTCTCTCTATCTCTGTCCCTCTAACTCTGTTCTACCTCTCTAACTCTGTTCTACCTCTCTATCTCTGTCCCTCTAACTCTGTTCTACCTCTCTATCTCTGTTCTACCTCTCTATCTCTGTCCCTCTAACTCTGTTCTACCTCTCTATCTCTGTCTCTCTAACTCTGTTCTACCTCTCTATCTCTGTTCTACCTCTCTATCTCTGTCCCTCTAACTCTGTTCTACCTCTCTATCTCTGTTCTACTTCTCTATCTCTGTCCCTCTAACTCTGTTCTACCTCTCTATCTCTGTCCCTCTAACTCTGTTCTACCTCTCTATCTCTGTCCCTCTAACTCTGTTCTACCTCTGTCCCTCTAACTCTGTTCTGCCTCTCTATCTCTGTCCCTCTAACTCTGTTCTACCTCTCTATCTCTGTTCTACCTCTCTATCTCTGTCCCTCTAACTCTGTTCTGTCTCTCTATCTCTGTCCCTCTAACTCTGTTCTGTCTCTCTATCTCTGTCCCTCTAACTCTGTTCTACCTCTCTATCTCTGTCCCTCTAACTCTGTTCTGTCTCTCTATCTCTGTCCCTCTAACTCTGTTCTACCTCTCTAACTCTGTTCTACCTCTCTATCTCTGTCCCTCTAACTCTGTTCTACCTCTCTATCTCTGTCCCTCTAACTCTGTTCTGTCTCTCTATCTCTGTCCTCTAACTCTGTTCTACCTCTGTCCCTCTAACTCTGTTCTGCCTCTCTATCTCTGTCCCTCTAACTCTGTTCTACCTCTCTATCTCTGTTCTACCTCTCTATCTCTGTTCTACCTCTCTATCTCTGTCCCTCTAACTCTGTGCTGTCTCTCTATCTCTGTCCCTCTAACTCTGTTCTACCTCTCTAACTCTGTTCTACCTCTCTATCTCTGTTCTACCTCTCTATCTCTGTCCCTCTAACTCTGTTCTGTCTCTCTATCTCTGTCCCTCTAACTCTGTTCTGTCTCTGTCCCTCTAACTCTGTTCTGTCTCTCTATCTCTGTCCCTCTAACTCTGTTCTGTCTCTCTATCTCTGTCCCTCTAACTCTGTTCTGTCTCTCTATCTCTGTCCCTCTAACTCTGTTCTACCTCTCTATCTCTGTCCCTCTAACTCTGTTCTGTCTCTCTATCTCTGTCCCTCTAACTCTGTTCTGTCTCTGTCCCTCTAACTCTGTTCTGCCTCTCTATCTCTGTCCCTCTAACTCTGTTCTGTCCCTCTAACTCTGTTCTACCTCTCTATCTCTGTTCTACCTCTCTATCTCTGTTCTACCTCTCTATCTCTGTCCCTCTAACTCTGTGCTGTCTCTCTATCTCTGTCCCTCTAACTCTGTTCTACCTCTAACTCTGTTCTACCTCTCTATCTCTGTCCCTCTAACTCTGTTCTGTCTCTGTCCCTCTAACTCTGTTCTGCCTCTCTATCTCTGTCCCTCTAACTCTGTTCTACCTCTCTATCTCTGTCCCTCTAACTTTGTGCTGTCTCTCTGTCCCTCTAACTCTGTTCTGTCTCTCTATCTCTGTCCCTCTAACTCTGTTCTACCTCTCTATCTCTGTCCCTCTAACTCTGTTCTACCTCTGTCCCTCTAACTCTGTTCTGCCTCTCTATCTCTGTCCCTCTACCTCTCTATCTCTGTCCCTCTAACTCTGTTCTGTCTCTCTATCTCTGTCCCTCTAACTCTGTTCTACCTCTCTATCTCTGTCCCTCTAACTTTGTGCTGTCTCTCTGTCCCTCTAACTCTGTTCTGTCTCTCTATCTCTGTCCCTCTAACTCTGTTCTACCTCTCTAACTCTGTTCTACCTCTCTATCTCTGTCTCTCTAACTCTGTTCTGTCTCTCTATCTCTGTCCCTCTAACTCTGTTCTACCTCTCTACCTCTGTCCCTCTAACTCTGTTCTGCCTCTCTATCTCTGTCCCTCTAACTCTGTTCTGTCTCTCTATCTCTGTCCCTCTAACTCAGTTCTACCTCAGTTCTACCTCTCTATCTCTGTCCCTCTAACTTTGTGCTGTCTCTCTGTCCCTCTAACTCTGTTCTGTCTCTCTATCTCTGTCCCTCTAACTCTGTTCTGTCTCTCTATCTCTGTCCCTCTAACTCAGTTCTACCTCAGTTCTACCTCTCTATCTCTGTCCCTCTAACTTTGTGCTGTCTCTCTGTCCCTCTAACTCTGTTCTGTCTCTCTATCTCTGTCCCTCTAACTCTGTTCTACCTCTCTAACTCTGTTCTACCTCTCTATCTCTGTCTCTCTAACTCTGTTCTACCTCTCTATCTCTGTTCTACCTCTCTATCTCTGTCCCTCTAACTCTGTTCTACCTCTCTATCTCTGTTCTACCTCTCTATCTCTGTCCCTCTAACTCTGTTCTACCTCTCTATCTCTGTCTCTCTAACTCTGTTCTACCTCTCTATCTCTGTTCTACCTCTCTATCTCTGTCCCTCTAACTCTGTTCTACCTCTCTATCTCTGTTCTACCTCTCTATCTCTGTCCCTCTAACTCTGTTCTACCTCTCTATCTCTGTCCCTCTAACTCTGTTCTACCTCTCTATCTCTGTCCCTCTAACTCTGTTCTACCTCTGTCCCTCTAACTCTGTTCTGCCTCTCTATCTCTGTCCCTCTAACTCTGTTCTACCTCTCTATCTCTGTTCTACCTCTCTATCTCTGTCCCTCTAACTCTGTTCTGTCTCTCTATCTCTGTCCCTCTAACTCTGTTCTGTCTCTCTATCTCTGTCCCTCTAACTCTGTTCTACCTCTCTATCTCTGTCCCTCTAACTCTGTTCTGTCTCTCTATCTCTGTCCCTCTAACTCTGTTCTACCTCTCTAACTCTGTTCTACCTCTCTATCTCTGTCCCTCTAACTCTGTTCTACCTCTCTATCTCTGTCCCTCTAACTCTGTTCTGTCTCTCTATCTCTGTCCCTCTAACTCTGTTCTACCTCTGTCCCTCTAACTCTGTTCTGCCTCTCTATCTCTGTCCCTCTAACTCTGTTCTACCTCTCTATCTCTGTTCTACCTCTCTATCTCTGTTCTACCTCTCTATCTCTGTTCTACCTCTCTATCTCTGTCCCTCTAACTCTGTTCTACCTCTCTAACTCTGTTCTACCTCTCTATCTCTGTCCCTCTAACTCTGTTCTACCTCTCTATCTCTGTCCCTCTAACTCTGTTCTGTCTCTCTATCTCTGTCCCTCTAACTCTGTTCTACCTCTGTCCCTCTAACTCTGTTCTGCCTCTCTATCTCTGTCCCTCTAACTCTGTTCTACCTCTCTATCTCTGTTCTACCTCTCTATCTCTGTTCTACCTCTCTATCTCTATCTCTGTCCTCTGTTTCTGCACTGAGATGACTGTTACATGTACCTGTGTTTCATACATTCACAGATGCTGAGTCCTCTGTTTCTGCACTGAGATGGCTGTTACATGTACCTGTGTTTCATACATCCACAGATGATGAGTCTTCTGTTTCTGCACTGAGATGGCTGTTACATGTACCTGTGTTTCATACATCCACAGATGATGAGTCTTCTGTTTCTGCACTGAGATGGCTGTTATATGTAACTTTGACTCCATTCAAATGAATCCTAAGAGTTACAGAACACGTACAAGACATGGATGTACTGTGTGTGAGTTTATGTGTGTCTTTTGATGATGGGTACTGATGGTGTTTGTTGTTGTCTCATGTGTTTCCATAGTTACGGACCAGTATATGCTGCGGACCCCTACAACCACCCACTTGCTCCAGCAGCCACATACAGCATTGGTGCCATGGTAAAATATACACTTACACACCTCTCTCTGTCTCCTCTTCCTTCCTCCTCTCGCTCTGTCTCCCCTTCCTTCCTCGTCTCTCTCTCCTTCCTTCCTCCTCTCTCTCTTCCTCCTCTCGCTCTCTGTCTCCTCTTCCTCCTCTCTGTCTCTCCTTCCTCCTCTCTCTCTGTCTCCTCTTCCTTCCTCTCTCTCTCTCTCTCCTTCCTTCCTCTCTCTCTGTCTCCTCTTCCTCCTCTCTCTCTGTCTCTCCTTCCTTCCTCCTCTCTCTCTCTCCTTCCTTCCTCCTCTCTCTCTGTCTCCCCTTCCTTCCTCCTCTCTCTCTCTCCTTCCTTCCTCCTCTCTCTCTTTCCTTCCTTCCTCCTCTCTCTCTGTCTCCCCTTCCTTCCTCCTCTCTCTCTCCTTCCTTCCTCTCTCTCTCTCTCCTTCCTTCCTCCTCTCTCTCTGTCTCCCCTTCCTTCCTCCTCTCTCTCTCTCCTTCCTTCCTTCCTCTCTCTCTGTCGCCTCTTCCTCCTCTCTCTCTGTCTCTCCTTCCTTCCTCCTCTCTCTCTCTCCTTCCTTCTCCTCTCTCTCTTTCCTTCCTTCCTCCTCTCTCTCTGTCTCCCCTTCCTTCCTCCTCTCTCTCTCTCCTTCCTTCCTCCTCTCTCTCTCTCCTTCCTTCCTCCTCTCTCTCTGTCTCCCCTTCCTTCCTCCTCTCTCTCTCTCCTTCCTTCCTCCTCTCTCTCTCTCCTTCCTTCCTCCTCTCTCTCTCTCTCCTTCCTTCCTCCTCTCTCTCTGTCTCTCCTTCCTCCTCTCTCTCTCTCCTTCCTTCCTCCTCTCTCTCTCTCCTTCCTTCCTTCCTCCTCTCTCTCTGTCTCTCCTTCCTCCTCTCCTCTCTTGCAATCAGGTGTTTTTTCATTCTCTCTTGCTTTTCTGTTTCCTTGTCTTCCTCCGTTCATCCACCTCTCCCTCAATCTATCCCTCTTCACCTCTCCCTCCCTCTCCCTGAGGGACAGACAGACGGGCGGGTGGGTGGGTGGGCGGGCAGGCAGGCAGGCAGGCGGACAGACAGACAGACAGACAGACAGACGGGCGGGCATGCGGACAGACAGACAGACAGACACATCTACTCCGCTAACACAAGCATGGTGCAATGTGATGTGATTCCGTCATACACAACAAAAAGAGCACGGTGTTGATGTTGTTGTTGTTACTGATGTTGTTATGTGATGTCGCCATATATTAACCCATTGTTTCTCACCCCTCTGAGTAGCCCCTGGCATGATGACCTGGCATGATGGCCTGGCATGTCTGCTGGCATGACTGGGTGCACGCTGCATGTGGGGGGGCCATGTCATCCCACTGGGTTTGTAACGGTAACCTAACAAACCGTAAATGACATAGAGTTGGTCAGGAAGTAGTGTGTGGAGGGTATTCTACACACTTCACAAGTAGACTTAGACAAGTGCTTTACATATACAGTACTTATCTTTACATATACAGTACATATCTTTACATATACAGTACTTATACAGTACATATACAGTACATATACAGTACGTATCTTTACATATACAGTACATATACAGTACGTATCTTTACATATACAGTACATATACAGTACGTATCTTTACATATACAGTACATATACAGCACATATCTTTACATATACAGTACATATACAGTACTTATACAGTACATATCTTTACATATACAGTACATATACAGTACATATACAGTACATATACAGTACATATCTTTACAGATACAGTACATATACAGTACATATCTTTACATATACAGTACATATACAGTACATACACAGTACTTATACAGTACATATACAGTACATATACAGTACATATCTTTACATATACAGTACATATACAGTACATATCTTTACATATACAGTACATATACAGTACATATACAGTACATATACAGTACATATACAGTACATATCTTTACATATACAGTGCATATACAGTACATATCTTTACATATACAGTACATATACAGTACTTATACAGTACATATCTTTACATATACAGTACATATACAGTACATATACAGTACATATACAGTACATATCTTTACAGATACAGTACATATACAGTACATATCTTTACATATACAGTACATATACAGTACATACACAGTACTTATACAGTACATATACAGTACATATACAGTACATATCTTTACATATACAGTACATATACAGTACATATCTTTACATATACAGTACATATACAGTACATATACAGTACATATACAGTACATATACAGTACATATACAGTACATATCTTTACATATACAGTGCATATACAGTACATATCTTACATATACAGTACATATACAGTACATATACAGTACATATACAGTACTTATACAGTACATATCTTTACATATACAGTACATATCTTTACATATGCAGTACGTATCTTTACATATACAGTACATATACAGTACGTATCTTTACATATACAGTACATATACAGTACATATCTTTACATATACAGTACATATACAGTACATATACAGTACATATACAGTACGTATCTTTACATATACAGTACATATACAGTACATATCTTTACATATACAGTACATATACAGTACATATACAGTACATATACAGTACGTATCTTTACATATACAGTACATATCTTTACATATACAGTACATATACAGTACATATACAGTACATATACAGTACATATCTTTACATATACAGTACATATACAGTACATATCTTTACATATACAGTACATATACAGTACATATACAGTACATATACAGTACATATACAGTACTTATACAGTACATATCTTTACATATACAGTACATATACAGTACATATACAGTACATATACAGTACATATACAGTACATATACAGTACATATACAGTACATATCTTTACAGATACAGTACATATACAGTACATATCTTTACATATACAGTACATATATTTACATACACAGTACTTATACAGTACATATACAGTACATATACAGTACATATCTTTACATATACAGTACATATACAGTACATATCTTTACATATACAGTACATATACAGTACATATACAGTACATATACAGTACATATCTTTACATATACAGTACATATACAGTACATATCTTTACATATACAGTACATATACAGTACATATACAGTACATATCTTTACATATACAGTACATATACAGTACATATCTTTACATATACAGTACATATACAGTACATATACAGTACATATACAGTACATATACAGTACTTATACAGTACATATCTTTACAGTACATATACAGTACATATACAGTACATATACAGTACATATACAGTACATATCTTTACAGATACAGTACATATACAGTACATATCTTTACATATACAGTACATATATTTACATACACAGTACTTATACAGTACATTTACAGTACATATACAGTACATATCTTTACATATACAGTACTTATACAGTACATATCTTTACATATACAGTACATATCTTTACATATACAGTACATATACAGTACATATCTTTACATACACAGTACATATCTTTACATATACAGTACGTATCTTTACATATACAGTACATATACAGTACATATACAGTACTTATACAGTACATATACAGTACATATACAGTACGTATCTTTACATATACAGTACGTATCTTTACATATACAGTACGTATCTTTACATATACAGTACATATACAGTACGTATCTTTACATATACAGTACATATACAGTACATATACAGTACGTATCTTTACATATACAGTACATATCTTTACATATGCAGTACGTATCTTTACATATACAGTACATATACAGTACGTATCTTTACATATACAGTACATATACAGTACATATACAGTACATATACAGTACGTATCTTTACATATACAGTACATATACAGTACTTATCTTTACATATACAGTACATATACAGTACGTATCTTTACATATACAGTACATATCTTTACATACACAGTACATATCTTTACATATACAGTACGTATCTTTACATATACAGTACATATACAGTACATATACAGTACATATACAGTACATATACAGTACGTATCTTTACATATACAGTACGTATCTTTACATATACAGTACATATACAGTACGTATCTTTACATATACAGTACATATACAGTACATATCTTTACATATACAGTACATATACAGTACATATACAGTACATATACAGTACTTATACAGTACATATCTTTACATATACAGTACATATACAGTACATATACAGTACATATACAGTACATATACAGTACATATACAGTACATATCTTTACAGATACAGTACATATACAGTACATATCTTTACATATACAGTACATATCTTTACATACACAGTACTTATACAGTACATATACAGTACATATACAGTACATATCTTTACATATACAGTACATATACAGTACATATCTTTACATACACAGTACATATCTTTACATATACAGTACGTATCTTTACATATACAGTACATATACAGTACATATACAGTACATATACAGTACATATACAGTACATATCTTTACATATACAGTACATATACAGTACATATCTTTACATAATACAGTACATATCTTTACATATACAGTACATATCTTTACATATATTTACATATATTTACATATACAGTACATATCTTTACATATACAGTGCATATCCTTACATATATTTACATATCTTTACATATACTGTACATATCTTTACATATATTTACATATACCGTACATATACAGTACATATCTTTACATATACAGTACATATAGTTATATATACGGTACATATATTTACATATATTTACATATACAGTACATATCTTTACATATATTTACATATACAGTACATATCTTTACATATACAGTACATATGTTTACATATACAGTACATATGTTTACATATACAGTACATATACAGTACATATCTTTACATATACAGTACATGTCTTTACATATACAGTACTTATACAGTACATATCTTTACATATACAGTACATATCTTTACATATACAGTACTTATACAGTACATATCTTTACATATACAGTACATATCTTTACATATACAGTACATGTCTTTATGGCTGTTGTTTGCATAGAATTAGCAAAAAATATATGAGAAGAATAACTGTGTGTGTTTCAGATGCTTTACATACAGCATATCTCTATGGTTACGTGTGTGTTTCAGATGCTTTACATACAGTTTATATCTATGGTTACGCGTGTGTTTCAGATGCTTTACATACAGCATATCTCTATGGTTACGTGTGTGTTTCAGATGCTTTACATACAGTTTATATCTATGGTTACGCGTGTGTTTCAGGTGCTTTACATACAGCATATCTCTATGGTTATGCGTGTGTTTCAGGTGCTTTACATACAGTTTATCTCTATGGTTACACGTGTGTTTCAGATGCTTTACATACAGCATATCTCTATGGTTACACGTGTGTTTCAGATGCTTTACATACAGTTTATCTCTATGGTTACGCGTGTGTTTCAGATGCTTTACATACAGCATATCTCTATGGTTATGCGTGTGTTTCAGATGCTTTACATACAGTTTATCTCTATGGTTACGTGTGTGTTTAAGATGCTTTACATACAGCATATCTCTATGGTTACGTGTGTGTTTCAGATGCTTTACATACGGTTTATCTCTATGGTTACGCGTGTGTTTCAGATGCTTTACATACGGTTTATCTCTATGGTTACGTTTGTGTTTCAGAATGCTTACATTATCTCTACGGTTACGTGTGCGTTTCAGAATTCGTACATTATCTCTATGGTTACGTGTGCGTTTCAGAATGCTTACATTATCTCTATGGTTATGTGTGTGTTTCAGAATGCTACATTATTTCTATGGTTATGTGTGCGTTTCAGAATTCTTACATTATCTCTATGGTTATGCGTGCGTTTCAAAATGCTTACATTATCTCTATGGTTACGTGTGCGTTTCAGAATGCTTACATTATCTATATGGTTACATGTGCGTTTCAGAATGCTTACATTATCTCTATGGTTATGTGTGCGTTTCAGAATTCTTACATTATCTCCATGGTTACGTGTGCGTTTCAGAATGCTTACATTATCTCTGTGGTTACGTGTGTGCGTTTCAGAATGCTTACATTATCTCCATGGTTACGTGTGTGTTTCAGAATGCTTACATTATCTCTATGGTTACGTGTGTGCGTTTCAGAATGCTTACATTATCTCTATGGTTACGTGTGTGTTTCAGAATGCTTACATTATCTCTATGGTTACGTGTGTGTTTCAGAATCCGTTTGCCCCGTTGGCTGATGCCAAGACGAGGAGTCATGCTGACGACGTGGGGCTGGTGTTGTCCTCCCTGCAGGCTAGCATATACAGGGGAGGTTACAGCCGCTTCGCCCCATACTAACCCACCAACCAACCTCCCTAAAACCATACAACAACCAATTACTACCCTACCAACCAACCAACCTCCCCACAACCAAACAACATCCAATCCTTTTTGACAGGGATACAACCGAGCAACCAACCAACCTCCCCACAACCAAACAACATCCAATCCTTTCTGACAGGGACACAACCAAGCAACCAACCAACCTCCCCACAACCAAACAACAACCAATCTTTTCTGACAGGGACACAACCGAGCAACCAACCAACCAACCAACAAACAAACCACACAACCAACAAACCAGTATGTGAGTGAGAAAGACAGAGAGAGTGAGAGACAGAGAGAGAGAGACAGAGAATGAACTTTGAGGCCTGGGTATTGCAATATATGCTGTTGAGCATGATTTTAGCAGCTCCTAAGAGAGAGGGAAGTCAGTCAACTAAAAAGAAGGATATTTATACCTCAGATATTGTGTGCTGTTCATTTTGATACAGTGGGTTTTTCATTTGTAAAGGTCAGTAGATGGTCCGTGTTGGTAGAGCTATAGAAGAGCTACTAGATTTAAAACCTTACCATTGTAAAACAACACATTTCAACTGTTCGGGCTTCGTGAAAAGACAAACCAATCCTGTGAAATACATCGTAGAATGAGATCCCGTTTTGTAAGAGGGTTTACATGATTGCAGGGTTCGGATTCCTTTGACATTCTCTCTGTTAGCGTCTACGTTGTTTCCTAGCTACTGGGGTTATGATTAGGAACGGGGTTAAAGTTAAGGACTGGGCAAGTGTTAGGGTTAGGATTCCTTTGACATTCTCTCTGTTAGCGTCTACGTTGTTTCCTAGCTACTGGGGTTATGATTAGGAACGGGGTTAAAGTTAAGGACTGAGCAAGTGTTAGGGTTAGGATTCCTTTGACATTCTCTCTGTTAGCGTCTACGTTGTTTCCTAGCTACTGGGGTTATGATTAGGAACGGGGTTAAAGTTAAGGACTGGGCAAGTGTTAGGGTTAGGATTCCTTTGACATTCTCTCTGTTAGCGTCTACGTTGTTTCCTAGCTACTGGGGTTATGATTAGGAACGGGGTTAAAGTTAAGGACTGGGCAAGTGTTAGGGTTAGGATTCCTTTGACATTCTCTCTGTTAGCGTCTACGTTGTTTCCTAGCTACTGGGGTTATGATTAGGAACGGGGTTAAAGTTAAGGACTGGGCAAGTGTTAGGGTTAGGATTCCTTTGACATTCTCTCTGTTAGCGTCTACGTTGTTTCCTAGCTACTGGGGTTATGATTAGGAACGGGGTTAAAGTTAAGGACTGGGCAAGTGTTAGGGTTAGGATTCCTTTGACATTCTCTCTGTTAGCGTCTACGTTGTTTCCTAGCTACTGGGGTTATGATTAGGAACGGGGTTAAAGTTAAGGACTGGGCAAGTGTTAGGGTTAGGATTCCTTTGACATTCTCTCTGTTAGCGTCTACGTTGTTTCCTAGCTACTGGGGTTATGATTAGGAATGGGGTTAAAGTTAAGGACTGGGCAAGTGTTAGGGTTAGGATTCCTTTGACATTCTCTCTGTTAGCGTCTACGTTGTTTCCTAGCTACTGGGGTTGTGATTAGGAACGGGGTTAAAGTTAAGGACTGGGCAAGTGTTAGGGTTAGGATTCCTTTGACATTCTCTCTGTTAGCGTCTACGTTGTTTCCTAGCTACTGGGGTTATGATTAGGAACGGGGTTAAAGTTAAGGACTGGGCAAGTGTTAGGGTTAGGATTAGGTTAGGATTATGGTTAAGGTTGGGATTAGGTTAGGATTAGGGTTAAGGTTGGGGTTAAGGTTAGGTTAGGATTAGGGTTAAGGTTGGGATTAGGTTAGGATTAGGGTTAGGGTTAAGGTTGGGGTTAGGTTAGGTTAGGATTGGGGTTAAAGTTAAGGACTGGGCAAGTGTTAGGGTTAGGATCAGGTTAGGATTAGGGTTACGTTTGGGGTTAGGTTAGGTTAGGATTGGGATTAAAGTTAAGGACTGGGCAAGTGTTAGGGTTAGGATTAGGGTTAAGGTTGGGATTAGGTTAGGATTAGGGTTAAGGTTGAGGTTAGGGCTGAAGCTGAGGGTTAGGATTGAGGTTATGGTTGGGGAGGTGGGGGTAAAATGGGGTATTAGAAAGGCACCGAAAGGTTGCAAGATCGAGTCCCCCTGCTGACAAGGTCAAAATCTTGCGTTCTACCCCTGAACAAGGCAGTTAACCCACTGTTCCTAGGCCGTCATTGTAAATAAGAATTTGTTCTTAACTGACATGCCTAGTTAAATAAAGTTAAAATAGAAATTAGACCAGGTGATGGAAAGACAGAGATGGAGGGGAGGTAGGGGTAAAATGGGGTACTATAAACCCACAACACAGTGCTGTGTCAATATTAGACCAGGTGATGGGATAGAGAGAGGTGGAGGGGAGGTGGGGGTAAAATGGGGTACTATAAACCCACAACACAGTACTGTGTCATTATTAGACCAGGTGATGGGATAGAGAGAGATGGAGGGGAGGTGGGGGTAAAATGGGGTACTATAAACCCACAACACAGTGCTGTGTCATTATTAGACCAGGTGATGGGAAAGAGAGAGATGGAGGGGAGGTGGGGGTAAAATGGGGTACTATAAACCCACAACACAGTACTGTGTCATTATTAGACCAGGTGATGGGATAGAGAGAGATGGAGGGGAGGTGGGGGTAAAATGGGGTACTATAAACCCACAACACAGTGCTGTGTCATTATTAGACCAGGTGATGGGAAAGAGAGAGATGGAGGGGAGGTGGGGGTAAAATGGGGTACTATAAACCCACAACACAGTACTGTGTCATTATTAGACCAGGTGATGGGATAGAGAGAGATGGAGGGGAGTAGTTGTGTGTGGATGATGCGTAGTCGGCAGCGTGCTAAACAGGGAGGACGTTGATGTGTGGATTAGATCATGATGGTTGTGATTGTCATCGTTTATCACTCAGAGCCAAAGGTTCAGATGTTCCTGGGGGTTTCCATCTGTGTGGCAGTCAGAGAATAACCTGTTATGGTTAGAGAACAGAGAGGCTGCTTCCCAAACGGACCCCTATTCCCTACATAGTGCACTACTTTGAACAGGGCCCTATGGCACCCTATTCCCTATATATAGTGCACTGCTTTGGACAGGGCCCTATGACACCCTATTCCCTATATATAGTGCACTGCTTTGAACAGGGCCCTATGGCACCCTATTCCCTATATAGTGCACTGCTTTGGACAGGGCCCTATGGCACCCTATTCCCTATATAGTGCACTGCTTTGGACAGGGCCCTATGGCACCCTATTCCCTATATATAGGGCCCTATATGCCTCTGGTCAAAGTTGTGCACCATATAGGGAATAGGGTGCTATAGGGCCCTGTTCAACGTAGTGCACTATATAGGCAATTAGGCTCGGGTCTAGAGTAGTGCACTATATAGGGAATAGGGTGCCATAGGGCCCTGGTCAAAGTAGTGCACTATGTAGGGAATAGGGTGCCATAGGGCCCTGTTCAAAGTAGTGCACTATATAGGGAATAGGGTGCCATAGGGCCCTGTTCAAAGTAGTGCACTATATAGGGAATAGGGTGCCATTTGGGAGGCATGCGGTCTTTTTCTCCATGGAGGGTTTACTGTTGAAACCATCATCTAGTCCCTTTAGTCAAAAACCTTTAAAGATATAGGTTATCCCATGGTAATAATAATGATACTGGTACAGATGTTGTTTTTATAGATATAGGTTATCCCATGGTAATAATAATGATACTGGTACAGATGTTGTTTTTATAGATATAGGTTATCCCATGGTAATAATAATGATACTGGTACAGATGTTGTTTTTATAGATATAGGTTATCCCATGGTAATAATAATGATACTGGTACAGATGTTGTTTTTATAGAAATTACAGTATATCTATTGATATAGTTGCTGACTTTTATATTATGGGAGAGATTAAAAAAATATTTAAAAAATGTCTATATTTACCTTCTCTATTTTACCTTCTGTGTTTCGTTTGTTTTTTTCTCTCCAGAAATTACAAGACTATGATTATTTGTACCCGATGAAAACTGAACAAACAAAAAATATATATATATAAATATATAAACCAACAATGTATTAATGGAGACGTTTGAGCTGTGCAACGAAGGTGTTCTCTTAAAACACAAAATACACAACTGTCATGTTTTAGTTGTAGGCTACAACACCAACGGTTTGGGAAAAAAGCTTTTCTGGTTGTCTTTATGGAGTCGTCATATCCAGATGGATCATGACACACTACAAGTAATGCAATCATAATGTACATACTATCATGGTATTTTTTTGGGGGGGGTCGGCTGTACTATCTTACCGACAGACACACAGCCTGTACACGGTCTTCACTACTACTAGGCTGTAGAACATGTCAGTGTCCTGTACGCTGCTGATGTTTGTTAGACTTTTTATGTTTACATTGACTTGTCTTTCATTTGGGTTTTGATATCATTTGTAATGTGACCTCCTTTGTAATGTTATTTTCTAGAACTCAGCCTTTACCACTTTGAAAAAAAAAAACGGTTTGATTAATTAGAAATATATATGACTTGGGAAAAAAAAAAAGATGACGTTTATGTAAATATGAAAAATGAAGCTGTTGTTGATTTAAAGTGCTCCAGGGGCGGCGAGAGGAAACGCCCAGTTCACCTCACGTAGCTAAATACTTCCTTACACCCCTCTTTTCTTCCTGATATCCTCCCTCCCTCCTTTCCTCCCACCCTCCCTCCTTTCCTCCCTCCTTTCCTCCCTCTTTTCCTCCCTACTTTCCTCCCTACTTTCCTCCCTACTTTCACTCCCCTCCCTCCTTTCCTCCCTCCTTCCCCCCCCCCTCCCTCCTTTCCTCCCCCTCCCTCCCTCCCCATCCCTCCCTCCTTTCCTCCCTCCTTTCCTCCCCCCTCCCTCCCCCCTCCCTCCCTCCTTTCCTCCCCCTCCCTCCCTCCCCATCCCTCCCTCCTTTCCTCCCTCCTTTCCTCCCCCCTCCCTCCCCCCTCCCTCCCTCCTTTCCTCCTTTCCTTCCCTCCCTCCTTCCTCTCTCCTTTCCTCCCTCCTTTCCTCCCCCCTCCCTCCTTTCCTCCCCCCTCCCTCTCTCCTTTCCTCCCTCCTATCCTCCCTCCTTTCCTCCCTCCTTTCCTCCCTCCTTTCCTCCTCCTTCCCTCCCTCCCTCCCCCCTCCCTCCCTCCTTTCCTCCCTCCTATCCTCCCTCCTTTCCTCCCTCCTTTCTTCCTACACCTTGTTTACATATGAACCTGATCAGAGGTGTTTGTCTCCGTTTTGTATTTATAAGAAGAATAACAAATATTCAGAAATGCAAAAGGCAGTGGCATCTGCAGGTTGTGGGGTTTAGCACCATCCTGCAGGTTGTGGGGTTTAGCACCATCCTGCAGGTTCTGGGGTTTAGCACCATCCTGCAGGTTCTGGGGTTTAGCACCATCCTGCAGGTTCTGGGGTTTAGCACCATCCTGCAGGTTCTGGGGTTTAGCACCATCCTGCAGGTTGTGGGGTTTAGCACCATCCTGCAGGTTGTGGGGTTTAGCACCATCCTGCAGGTTCTGGGGTTTAGCACCATCCTGCAGGTTGTGGGGTTTAGCACCATCCTGCAGGTTCTGGGGTTTAGCACCATCCTGCAGGTTCTGGGGTTAAGTCCCATCCTGTTGGCAGGTTGTGGGGTTTAGCACCATCCTGCAGGTTCTGGGGGTTAAGTCCCATCCTGTTGGCAGGTTGTGGGGTTTAGCACCATACTGCAGGTTCTGGGGTTAAGTCCCATTCTGTCTGCAGGTTGTGGGGTTTAGCACCATACTGCAGGTTCTGGGGATAAGTCCCATCCTGTTGGCAAGTTGTGGGATTTAGCACCATACTGCAGGTTCTGGGGATAAGTCCCATTCTGTTGGCAGGTTGTGGGGTTTAGCCCCATCCTGCAGATTCTGGGGGTTAAGTCCCATTCTGTCTGCAGGTTATGGGATTTAGCACCATCCTGCAGGTTCTGGGGGTTAAGCCCCATCCTGTTGGCAGGTTGTGGGGTTTAGCACCATCCTGCAGGTTCTGGGGGTTAAGCCCCATCCTGTTGGCAGGTTGTGGGGTTTAGCACCATCCTGCAGGTTCTGGGGGTTAAGACCCTGCCCTGTGTTTGCTGAACCATCAGTGGGCATGGCAACACGTATCCTGGCTACACCACCGCGTGTCTCTTTCCCTACCCTCTACATCCTCTGCTTCCATAGGTGTTGTGATGAGATACCCCCTCCCCTGTCCTTGTATGTGCATGCACTATGGTTCTTCCACTTAACAATAACAATCAATAAAGTTTGTCAAGATAAGCAGACTGTCTGGGCTCTACTATATTATCACTCTCTTTTGATTTATTTCTTTACATTTTATGAAGGAAATTACCAGAGTTTCTCCTGTTCTGATCAGATGGAATTGAATTCCCACCTGGTCCAGAGATTCTCAGTTCCACAGGACCAACCAGGACCAACCAGGACCAACCAGGACCAACCAAGACCAACCAGGACCAACCAGGACCAACCAGGACCAACCAGGACCAAACAAGACCAAACAAGACCAACCAGGACCAACCAAGACCAACCAGGACCAAACAAGAGAGAATGGTGACTTGTGATTTAAGGTATTATTTCTGACCCAGGTATATTTATAAGGTATATATGAGATCAGGTATATTTAAAACCAGGTATATATCAGATCAGGTATATTTAAAACCAGGTATATATCTGATCAGGTATAGTTCAGACCCGGGTGTATTTAAAACCAGGTTGTAAGGACCGACGCTGGGAGACGAGAAGCCAGTACAGGGAGTGAACATTTAATGGCTAATAGACAAGAAACAAGGACAGCGTCTGCACAGGGGAAAACGTAACGACATCAATGCAGACACGGGGATGAAACTGAGGAACAGACAGATATAAGGAAGGCAATCAAAACGTGAAGGAGTCCAGGTGAGTCCAATGAAACGCTGCGTAACAAAGGTGACAGGTGTGCATAATGATGGGCAGCCTGGCACCCTCTGGCACCAGGGAGGGTGAGAAGGCATGACAGTACCCCCCCCCCCCCCCCCCTGTAGGGGCGCCACCCAGCGTCCCACCTGGGCGAGCCTGATGGGCCGGCTGAGGCGCTGGAGCCTGACAAGCCGACTGAGGCGCTGGAGCCTGACGAGCCAGCCGAGGCAAGGAAACCTCTTGAGCCAGCTAAGGCGTGGAAGCCTGACGAGCCAGCTGAGGTAAGGAAACCTCTCGTGCCAGCTGAGGCGTGGAAGCCTGACGAGCCGACTGAGGCAAGGAAACCTGACGAGCCGACTGAGGCAAGGAAACCTCTCGTGCCAGCTAAGGCGTGGAAACCTGACGAGCCAGCTGAGGCAAGGAAACCTCTCGTGCCAGCTAAGGCGTGGAAGCCTGACGAGCCAGCTGAGGCAAGGAAACCTCTCGTGCCAGCTAAGGCGTGGAAGCCTGACGAGCCAGCTGAGGTAAGGAAACCTCTCGTGCCAGCTAAGACGTGGAAGCCTGACGAGCCAGCTGAGGCAAGGAAACCTCTCGTGCCAGCTAAGGTGTTGAAGCCTGATGAGCCAGCTGAGGTAAGGAAACCTCTCATGCCAGCTAAGGCGTGGAAGCCTGACGAGCCAGCTGAGGCACCCCCAGTTACTTTGGCAGCGGCACCCGGACCCGATGTCACCAACAATAACAAAAAACAAGACCTCCCTGATGCTTCAAATTGTGGTGTCAGCATTTTGTAAGGACCGACGCTGGGAGACGAGAAGCAAGTACGGGGAGTGAACATTTCATGGATAATAGACAAGAAACTGGAGAAAACGTAACAACATCAATGCTGACACGGGGATGAAACAGAGGAACAGACAGATATAGGTAAGGCAATCAAAACGTGAAGGAGTCCAGGTGAGTCCAATGGGGCGCTGATTCTCGTAACGAAGGTGACAGGTGTGCATAATGATGGGCAGCCTGGCGAGTGCCAGGGAGGGGGAGCGGGAGCAGGCGTGACACAGGTATATATCAGATCAGGTATAGTTCAGACCCAGGTATATTTAAAACCAGGTATATATCAGATCAGGTATATTTAAAACCAGGTATGTATCAGATCAGGTATAGTTCAGAGGCAGGTATATTTAAAACCAGGTATATATCAGATCAGGTATAGTTCAGAGGCAGGTATATTTAAAACCAGGTATATATCAGATCAGGTATAGTTCCGACCCAGGTATATTTAAAACCAGGTATAGTTCAGATCAGGTATAGTTCAGAGGCAGGTATATTTAAAACCAGGTATATATCAGATCAGGTATATTTAAAACCAGGTATATATCAGATCAGGTATAGTTCAGAGACAGGTATATTTAAAACCAGGTATTTATCAGATCAGGTATAGTTCAGAGACAGGTATATTTAAAACCAGGTATATATCAGATCAGGTATATTTCCGACCCAGCCAGGAACAGTATATTAGAAAGCCAGTTGTAATATGGATGTCAGCACTAGTTTCTAATTGAAGAATAAAAATAATTACTCTCCCATTCCCCAATTTGATTAGTATAATGAGAAAAGCGTCGCCAGAGGTTAGGGAGAAAGATAAGCAATATAAATGTTTAAATGTGATGGAGTCACATTACTGAGGTAATTACTGCCGCTCTGCCACAGTAACCAACAATCAATAATTCACAGATTCCAGGTCACGTCTCCCTCGTGTCATTTACAATTGGTTATTCATTGTGTTATTTAAAAAGGGGGGGGGGACTGTTTCAGTTCTCATTTTTCAGCCTGGTCCTCCAGGAGAAAGAGAAGGAGCAAGAAAGGGAGACAGAAGGAGACAGAGAGATGGAGAGAGAGAGAGGAGGAAACAGAGGGGGAGAGATAGAAAGATGGAGCATGTGAGGGAGACAGAGAGATTGTGAGATGGAGAGAGAGATAGAAACAGAGGGAGAGAGCTAGAAAGATGGAGAGAGGGAGACAGAGAGATGGAGAGAGGGAGGGAGACAGAGAGATGGAGAGAGGGAGACAGAGAGAGGGAGGGAGACAGAGAGATGGAGAGATGGAGGGAGACAGAGAGATGGAGAGAGGGAGGGAGACAGAGAGATGGAGAGAGGGAGCAAGGCAGAAAGATGGAGCGAGGGAGGGAGACAGAGAGATGGAGAGAGGGAGGGAGACAGAAAGATGGAGAGAGGGAGGGAGACAGAGAGATGGAGAGAGGGAGAGAGACAGAGAGATGGAGAGAGGGAGAGAGACAGAGAGATGGAGAGAGGGAGAGAGACGGAGAGAGGGAGAGAGACAGAGAGATGGAGAGAGGGAGGGAGACGGAGAGAGGGAGAGAGACAGAGAGATGGAGAGAGGGAGAGAGACAGAGAGATGGAGAGAGGGAGGGAGACAGAGAGATGGAGAGAGGGAGGGAGACAGAGAGATGGAGAGAGAGATAGTAAATGTCAATCCGGTTCATGTTCTGTTGTATTGCGATCACATGTTAAGGTTGAGCAACAACACTTTGGTAGCTTTTATGAGGCTTAGGGTAGGAGTTCCTCTAGAAGGCTTAGGGTAGGAGTTCCTCTAGAAGGCTTAGGGTAGGAGTTCCTCTAGAAGGCTTAGGGTAGGAGTTCCTCGAGATCCTATGCATGTCCCAATGTTGGGATCGTAACCATAATATTTAAATAATCGTGATAAAATGTATATTAAAATATGTGTAAAAATATTGAAGGAAAATTGAAATTTGCAATGTACAAACTTAAGATGATCAATCAATCAATCAAATGTATTTATAAAGCCCTTCTTACATCAGCTGATATCTCAAAGTGCTGTACAGAAAACCAGCCTAAAACCCCAAACAGCAAGCAATGCAGGTGTAGATGCACGGTGGCTAGGAAAACCTCCCTAGAAAGGCAAAAACCTAGGAAGAAACCTAGAGAGGAACCAGGCTCTGAGGGGTGACCAGTCCTCTTCTGGCTGTACTGGGTAGAGAGGAACCAGGCTCTGAGGGGTGACCAGTCCTCTTCTGGCTGTACTGGGTAGAGAGGAACCAGGCTCTGAGAGGTGACCAGTCCTCTTCTGGCTGTACTGGGTAGAGAGGAACCAGGCTCTGAGAGGTGACCAGTCCTCTTCTGGCTGTACTGGGTGGAGAGGAACCAGGCTCTGAGGGGTGGCCAGTCCTCTTCTGGCTGTACTGGGTAGAGAGGAACCAGGCTATGTGGGGTGACCAGTCCTCTTCTGGCTGTACTGGGTAGAGAGGACCCAGGCTCTGAGGGGTGACCAGTCCTCTTCTGGCTGTACTGGGTAGAGAGGACCCAGGCTCTGAGGGGTGGTCAGTCCTCTTCTGGCTGTACCGGGTGGAGATTATAAAAGAACATGACCAAGATGTTCAAACGTTCATAGACGACCAGCAGGTTCAGATAATAATAATCACAGTGGTTGTAGAGGGTGCAACAGATCAGCACCTCAGGAGTAAATCTCAGTTGACTTTTCAGGATGAACATGAATCACATTTAACTGCACAGGTATCTTAAAATAACTATCTGAAAGTCTTGGCCCCAATAGGCCACGCCCCCGAAAAATAACTATCTGAAAGCCTTGGCCCCAATAGGCCACGCCCCCGAAAAATAACTATCTGAAAGCCTTGGTCCCAATAGGCCACGCCCCCGAAAAATAACTATCTGAAAGCCTTGGCCCCAATAGGCCACGCCTCCGGAAAATAACTATATGAAAGCCTTGGCCCCAATAGGCCACGCCCCCGAAAAATAACTATCTGAAAGCCTTGGCCGCAATAGGCCACGCCTCCGGAAAATAACTATCTGAAAGCCTTGGTCCCAATAGGCCACGCCCCCGAAAAATAACTATCTGAAAGCCTTGGCCCCAATAGGCCACGCCTCCGGAAAATAACTATCTGAAAGCCTTGGTCCCAATAGGCCACGCCCCCGAAAAATAACTATCTGAAAGCCTTGGCCCCTATAGGCCACGCCTCCGGAAAATAACTATCTGAAAGCCTTGGCCCCAATAGGCCACGCCCCCGAAAAATAACTATCTGAAAGCCTTGGCCCCAATAGGCCACGCCTCCGGAAAATAACTATCTGTAAGCCTTGTCCCCAATGGGCCACGCCTCCGGAAAATAACCACTTTACCCGAACATGGGTTAATTTAACCGTCAGTTAGGTGTTTTGAATCACTTCCATGCTGGGTTGACCCAGCAACTGGGTCTTTTCTAATGTACTCCATTGGTTATACTCAGGAGGAGTGGCCTATTTTGGGCGCGGCGTTCACAGAGTTATTTTTAGACACACTCACAGTAATAACATTATTATTTAAATATTATGACAACTTGGGAACTATCCCAACTTTGGGATATGCATAGGCTCTTAAGGAACTCAGACTGTTGTGTAAAGCCTCTTAAGGAACTCAGACTGTTGTGTAAGCCTCCTAAGGAACTCAGACTGTTGTGTAAGCCTCATAAGGAACTCAGACTGTTGTCTAAGCCTCTTAAGGAACTCAGACTGTAGTGTAAAGCCTCTTACGGAACTCAGACTGTAGTGTAAAGCCTCTTAAGGAACTCAGACTGTTGTGTAAGCCTCTTAAGGAACTCAGTAAGCCTCTTAAGGAACTCAGACTGTTGTGTAATCCTCTTAAGGAACTCAGACTGTTGTGTAAAGCCTCCTAAGGAACTCAGACTGTTCTGTAACCCTCTTAAGGAACTCAGACTCTTGTGTACGCCTCTTAAGGAACTCAGACTGTTGTGTAAGCCTCTTAATTAAGGAACTCAGACTGTTGTGTAATCCTCTTCAGGAACTCAGACTGTTGTGTAAGCCTCTTAAGGATCTCAGACTGTTGTGTAAGCCCCTTAAGGAACTCAGACTGTTGTGTTGTGATGAACAGAAATACAGGCCGTACAGAGTATAGTTACTGTATGTGATGAACAGAAATACAGGCCGTACAGAGTATAGTTACTGTATGTGATGAACAGAAATACAGGCCGTACAGAGTGTAGTTACTGTATGTGATGAACAGAAATACAGGCCGTACAGAGTATAGTTACTGTATGTGATGAACAGAAATACAGGCCGTACAGAGTATAGTTACTGTATGTGATGAACAGAAATACAGGCCGTACAGAGTATAGTTACTGTATGTGATGAACAGAAATACAGGCCGTACAGAGTATAGTTACTGAATGTGATGAACAGAAATACAGGCCGTACAGAGTATAGTTACTGTATGTGATGAACAGGAATACAGGCCGTACAGAGTATAGTTACTGAATGTGATGAACAGAAATACAGGCCGTACAGAGTATAGTTACTGTATGTGATGAACAGAAATACAGGCCGTACAGAGTATAGTTACTGTATGTGATGAACAGAAATACAGGCCGTACAGAGTATAGTTACTGTATGTGATGAACAGAAATACAGGCCGTACAGAGTATAGTTACTGTATGTGATGAACAGAAATACAGGCCGTACAGAGTATAGTTACTGTATGTGATGAACAGAAATACAGGCCGTACAGAGTATAGTTACTGTATGTGATGAACAGAAATACAGGCCGTACAGAGTATAGTTACTGTATGTGATGAACAGAAATACAGGCCGTACAGAGTATAGTTACTGAATGTGATGAACAGAAATACAGGCCGTACAGAGTATAGTTACTGTATGTGATGAACAGAAATACAGGCCGTACAGAGTATAGTTACTGTATGTGATGAACAGAAATACAGGCCGTACAGAGTATAGTTACTGTATGTGATGAACAGAAATACAGGCCGTACAGAGTATAGTTACTGTATGTGATGAACAGAAATACAGGCCGTACAGAGTATAGTTACTGTATGTGATGAACAGAAATACAGGCCGTACAGAGTATAGTTACTGTATGTGATGAACAGAAATACAGGCCGTACAGAGTATAGTTACTGTATGTGATGAACAGAAATACAGGCCGTACAGAGTATCGTTACTGTATGTGATGAACAGAAATACAGGCCGTACAGAGTATAGTTACTGTATGTGATGAACAGAAATACAGGCCGTACAGAGTATAGTTACTGTATGTGATGAACAGAAATACAGGCCGTACAGAGTATAGTTACTGTATGTGATGAACAGAAATACAGGCCGTACAGAGTATAGTTACTGTATGTGATGAACAGAAATACAGGCCGTACAGAGTATAGTTACTGTATGTGATGAACAGAAATACAGGCCGTACAGAGTATAGTTACTGTATGTGATGAACAGAAATACAGGCCGTACAGAGTATAGTTACTGTATGTGATGAACAGAAATACAGGCCGTACAGAGTATAGTTACTGTATGTGATGAACAGGAATACAGGCCGTACAGAGTATAGTTACTGTATGTGATGAACAGAAATACAGCTTCTATCACATGTATATCAGATGACGAGTGATGAGTAAGTAAAGACTACTAGAGAAGTACATCTAGAGGAAGTTCATGGAGGAACCAGGAAGTTCATGGAGGAACCAGGAAAACTAACAGTGCTGTTGAGGTTAGTATGAGTTTGTACCTAACAACCATTTGGAGACTGAAAGATATTGATCTATTTATTTGCATTAGGGAGGTATTTTAACTATATGAATCGTGCCTTGTCCTGTTTTTTTTTTAAATTTTGACACCATTTGAAGAACCAGGCCTCAGTGTCAATACTACAGTTCCTGTTCAGGATATTCTCTCATGGGTTTGAAGAACCAGGCCTCAGTGTCAATACTACTGAGAGAGATTAAAGTAGATGTCACGTGTCAAAATTTTGATTGATGACCCTATGTGAACCTATGTGAACTCTATGTGAACCCTATGTAGTGATGACGTGTGCATGTCTTCTGGTCAGGCAAGCCTGGTTAGGTGGGGGCTATGGGGTGAGTAAGGGTCCATTTGACAGGCCGTTAATGATTGATGACCCAAGCCTGATTTATGACCCTATGTAATGATTTATGACCCTATGTCATGTAGAAGGGTGCATGCCCAGGGGGGTTGGTGGGGTTGAGTAAGTGACCATGTGTCAGGTCAACCTGTTACTGTTTCTCACGGTTTGGGTTGGTTAAGGCCCCTTATAAAGCCGCTGAACAATACCTGTTTAAGAGTGCACAAGATCTTAAGAATAACCATGGAATTTGGGATCGGTACCAAAGCAGTGATGACGGTAACAACTGAAACAGGCCTTCGGGTTGCCCATAGAGCAAGGGCAAAGTATCAACCAGCAATATATGATGCGCCAAAAAAACGTTTTTTAAATGTGTATAGAACCCAAATACCGCCAGCAAATGCTCTGACAGATCAAGTGTTGATGTCTAATGGCCAGCAGTGGGGGTATCGGTTTGATTACCTGGCCTGTAGAGTGACCCTCTATACGGTAGATGAAGGAGAAGAATATACAGACCAGACTGTAGGCTTGGAATATGGTGTTGAAGACTGGTCGGTTTTTCGCAAGGTTGTGTGTCCTGAACTGAGCCTTATCACCAAGGGGTATAGTGTGTTCACGGGCCACGAGACCCGTTGGGAAGGTACCCCTGACTCCTCAGGACAAATATTTCACAGGGTGAAAATACAAAGAAAGAATGGCCGACCGTGCGGCAGCGTGGAGTTCTATATCGGCACCGAGGCAATCCGAAACCACAACCTTAGGGGTGGTGGCCTGACTGGGGATACCCGACTGCGTCTGCTTATTCCTTTTAAGAGTTGGGATGTACTGGAATTGAAAATGTTGCAACCGTTGGATGCTCTCTTTGTACAGAGCCAACAGCGTCAGAGCCTTGTTCATTTAAAGAAGTGCATAATATATACGAATCGTAAAGATTACGATGCAAAAGAGCCTCAAGAAGATACAGCGTCAGAAGAAAACTAAGTAAGCGGATGCTTTAACCCCGCCCCCCCAGATACCCAAGGGCCTTGTTCTACAATAAAAAGAAAAAAGCAGCCAGTTCTTCATTTCAGCATACACCATGGATCTCCAGACCATCTACGAGGAAGCCACTACGTCATGGGGGCCCGACACTAAAGACTCTATGCCACGAAGCCCTACACTCTACGCACCCCTGGCAAGACCCGTGACACCCCCGACATTTACCCAGCCTGAGGATGTGTTTGATGGGGTGGCCAGTACTATTTTTGTGGATACAATCAAGGCCTCTGTAGCTACACTTTTAAACGTGGTGATTGGCGAATATATACGAGAAAAATGCATCGGCTGTGAGATCAATCATCCCAGCCAGCGTCGTCATCCTTGCCTCTACGACCCTCCTAGATACTACTTTTTCAATCATTTTGAGGAGCTGGTGAAAAGACTGTGGTCCTGCCGTTTTATACCAGCGCTGGTCATCGCCCTGGAGTCTATGGGTATTGCGCCGTCTATCCCTAGAGTTTACGGGGTAACCGAAGCCTTCCTACATGAACTGAAGGAGGCCATCTTCATCCATGAGAAACTCAAAGAAATCCGACACACCCTGGTGGACGACAACAAATACAGGGAAGCTGTGGTGGCTGATGTGATGCTTTTCTGGCTCAATAAATCCCAAGAGACCGAGTGACATTTTGTTTATTTAGAGCTATGGGTAACTATGTGTCTACGATGTTTGAGCGAATAAATACATTTTTTCTTTTGAGAGACCTTACAAATGTTATGCATCAGATTATTGAAAATAAAGTGAACAATGTAAAGTTCTACACAACCCACAATACAGGGGTTATTGTAGAGCGTGTGTTAAAAATGGAGCAAATCATGAAACATGTCCGACATACGGGCGAGAGTTTACAATGGTCACATATGGTATCAAGGCTTGTTGAGGATTCTGAAGAACTAGAAATAACTTTGGCTAAGATTTTACATTATTTGTTTGAACCACCCTTTAATGTGAATGTGTATCATATTTGTTGTTTATATACTTATATATCAGACGTGTGTGTTTTAAAAATTCAGCGAAACAAACCTGTAAATCTAAACAATATATACAGGGTGTTGCATGCTGTGATTGTTGAGAAAACGGGGACTTGTATCTTGCAACAAATCCTGAATTGTCTGTATACGTAATAATTGTTGCATTCTTAAAATAAAAATTCACAAACTGAAATGTTGTCGTTATATGAAAGTGGCTCATTACAGTTATTGTACCTCAGAGAGGCAAGAAGGATGGCTGAGCAGCTGTTGAAAAACATATATTATAATCCCTCTAACCCCGGGTCTTATGGGGGTAAGAGCGTTTACAGAGAGCTATAGTCGAAGAAACAGGTAGTCTGTTAAGCGATGCTAAAGTGAATGAATGGT